>NC_092707.1:36231091-36531091 GCF_047496885.1 Scyliorhinus torazame | reverse complement strand
GAATCTGCATAGAATTTGTTAGTGTTAGTACTCTGAAGTTTGAAAGTTTAAATATTGTTCTCTTTTCTTTTGTTTTAATAACGTTTTGTTTATAAAATAACAACGTCCAATTTCTTATATTATCACTTCCAAAATGAACCTATCTTTTCGGCACAGTAATAAAATTTAAAAACATTAAAAGCATCGGGTTCAATATCTGAACCTTTGTTGAGGGGCGTCCATAACACTAAACAAATCAGTGGAATATGAGATTCATGCAATGGCCTCAGTGAAGGAGGGCCTTGTCAGACCAGCCAAGAGTACTTTACGAAGCAAATTGGATGCAAACAGTCGAGTTGGCAACTGCTTCTGTACAAAGAAACCAGATGGCTGTTCATTCAGTCCTTATTTATTCAATATTTTGCCCTTTTGGAATAGCTTCCACTCCTGAAATTTTCCAGAGAACAATGTCTCACAGTCTAGAAGGCATGGAAGGAATAATATGCCATATGGACGACATACATGTACATGGCGCCATGAGAGGTGAACATAATCGCAGAGTAAGATCTGTCCGTGAGTCTTACAGGAAGCAGGCCTAACGCTGAATAAAAATGTGAATTTGTCAAACCTACCTCCAAGTTTCTAGGTCACAGTGTAAGCCACTTGAATTACAGTTGATCCACAAGAAAATAAGTAACCAAAGGATTTGCACAACCCAAGGACATACTGAGCTTCAAAGTTTCTTTGGGATGGTCAACCAAGAAGGCAAATTAAGACCAAATACAGCCGAAGAGGTCAACAAGCTTTTGAGGCAGCTGTTGAGAAGGGTCAACAGTGGAACTGGATTATGAACGGATTAAAACATTTCTAATCCCTTCTCAAATCTCGGCACCTTACGTCCCAGAATTACCATCCATGGTACCAACAGATGCATCATTTTACTACACGGGCTTGGAGGGCCGAAGGGCCTGTTCCTGTGCTGTACATTTCTTTGTTGTTCTTTGTTGTACAGGGAAAAGTTTTATTTCATATGCAAAGAGATGTCAAGCGCAGACCAGTCTACTCTGGCTCTAGTTCACAAACAGAAATATTGGCGGCAACATGGGTGTGCAAAAAAAAAACCCAGGCCATGTTATGGGATTGCGTTTCAAAGTCAAAACAAACTATAAACCACTAGTCACCCTTCTGACTATGAAAGAAATTGTGAAGTTGCTGACCAGGAGCCAATGATGTAGACTGACCTTAAGGAGATATGACTCCATCACAGAGTATGTGCAAGGGATGTATTGAGCAAGGCAGACATACTGTCAGGGGAGGTGGTGGCGTAGTGGTATTGGCACTGGACAATAGTAATCCAGAGACCCAGAGTACTGCTCTGGGGCCCCAGGTTCAAATCCCGCCACTGCAGATGGTGAAATTTGAATTTTAAAAAGTCTGGAATTAAAAGTCTAATGATGTCAATGAAACCATTGTTGATTGTTGTAAAAACCCATCTGGTTCACTAATGTCATTTAGGGAAGGAAATCTGCCATCCTTACCTGGTCTGGCCTGGTTCACTAACGTCATTTAGGGAAGGAAATTTGCCATCCTTACCTGGTCTGGCCTCTATGTGACTCCAGACCCACAGCAATGTGGTCAAGTCTTAACTGCCCCTCAAGGGTAATTAGGGATGAGCAATAAATGCTGGCACAGACTGCAACACCGGACGGTCACCCGAGGCCGGAATTGAACCCAGGTCGCTGGCTTGTTAGGCAGCAGCGCTAACCACCGTGCCGCACTGTAATCTAAATCCTCCTATAATCCAAGGCTATTTACCACCCCACCAATTTTCGTATCATCTGCAAACTTATTGGTCAACTGCTATATTCATGTCTAAATCAATCGCTTCTCGGCCTTTTGGCTAAGATCAAGTGTAGTATTCATGGCGAAATCATTTATATAAATCACAAACTGATTCTCCCAAATGGAGAATCTTGCTCATTGTCTAAAAGGATGGCCAGACTATATTGCTAGGAAAACAAAAGGTAATTTTAAGGAATTTATATTTGTATTGGTAAACATTAGAAGGCATAGTTTTAAGTGGGTTTAATTTCATGTTTCTGTGCCTGGAAGGGAATCTAACCTATTGTTAGATTCATGCTTAATAAAGGTGTTTTGTATGTGTGGGGGTTGGTTTCAATTCAATCCAACTATAATTCTATTGTGCTTAGAAGGGGTTACAGCATGAAGCATAAATAGAACTAGCAACTGGAAGGCCTTGTACGGATAAAAAAGTTTTACATTTTTTGTTTTCGCTGAATATATTGGCAGTTGGAGGCAGGACCTTGGTGGACAGGATGGGAGCTGCAAAGAGGCAGGCTTCCTAAAGTACAAGTTACAGTCCAGATAACTAGGAATGTTGGGGCAGAAAGAATGTTTAAGACAACTTTGAATTGGATTTGTTTATTGTCACGTGTACCGGAGGTATAGTGAAAAGTATTTTTCTGCAGATCATTAAGTGCATGAAAAGAAACTGGAGGTAAGTGAACAGAGACCAAGGTATTGTTCAGAAAAATTCAAGGAACAGTAAACAAAGCATTCTGAGTTAAAGAGACAATTACAGTAACCAGATTTAAAGTGGGACAGCAGCCTTCAAAAGGTAAATCAAACATCTAATGCCTAGCAGTCTTGCAAATTTTAATACAGTCTGGAATCGAGAGTTAAAGCAATTGTTAGCAGTTTGTACAGCAGTCAAGACAAAGAAATCCTGAAGGTGTTGGTGCAAAACCCTGGACTGGATCCGCTGTTAAAAGTGGAGCAGGAGCGATATTTAAATGTGTCATTTGGATAACCTGCTCTGAATTTCAGTATGCAAACCACTAAGGGAAAGCATAATGAGAGAAGATTTTAAAACTTATTTTTGGGAGTGGTGTTTGGAAACTCTCACATGACAATCATCTGGGGGATTCTGAGGAGACATCACTTGGAGTTCAGAGTACTTTCCCACAGTCACCTTGTTTGCTTAAAAGGAACTTTGTGTAAAGGAGATCATTTGTGTACTTTGCAATCCATGTTATTCTTAAAACCTGGGTGTAATTGTGAAGATCAAGGCATATCGTATAATAATCCAATTTTTTCATGCTTAATAATTGTTTTTTTCTTCTTCTCCCTTTTTAAAAATTCCGATCTCTTGAGCCAGGGTTCCATTCTGGGATCTTCCCGTCCAGTTATAACACCAACTGGGATTGTAACAATATCCCCATTAATCCAATACTATGGAGGCAATTTGAACAGTACAAGCACCTTATAGCCATGGACAATTTACTTGCCTTCAACAAGAGAACAGTCAAACCAAGAACACTTTGGTTTGATATTCTTCAAAGACTTCACCAAGATCCTGTAGAAACAGCAAAATGTCATATTTCCAACCGTCTTACTTGTGCCTTCAACAATCAAGAACAATAGAACCACTCTGACCTTCTACTTCTCCATCAAGGTCGTGGGAGCGCCTGGGAATTGACTTATTTGAATTTAGAGGGAAAACCTTCCTCATTATCATTGATTACTAATCACAGTGCATTACAGTAAAGCAGAAGCAGTCATGAAATCCCTCAAGAGAATTTATCCCAGACATCGTGGTATTTGTCAATGGGCCGCACTTTGCTAATAATCTATTCCACAATTTCACACATGAATGTGACTTCAGTCATGTAGTCAGTTCACCTTGCTATTGTCACAGTTGAGACGTGATTTTTTTATTTGATTTATTGTCACATGTACCGAAGTACAGTGAAAAGTATTTTTCTGCGGCTGAGGGAACGTACACAGTACGTACATAGTAGACAAAAAGAATAATCAACAGAGTACATTGAGAAATGGTACATTGACAAACAGTGATTGGTTACAGTGCGGAACAAGGGGCCAAACAAAGCAAATACATGAGCAAGAGCAGCATAGGGCGTCGTGAATAGTGTATATATATCAGCTGGACTACGTCATAAAGTCTTTTTTTTTGTGTTTTTCAAAATGGACAAATCTGAGTTGGCGAGATGTCTCCATCAGCTTCAAAATAAACAAAGGTTAACACTTCAAACAACTGGAATGTAACCACCCCCTCCCCCCCAATCCTGGCACAACATAAACATTCCACATTCCAAACAAGCTACCGCAATGGCCCAGGAGACAATCAGTCTGCTCCAGCCAACTTCGAATAAAGACAACCCTTTGCTTATCCTAATCTCCAGTAATGCTGCTAATGGCCTAAGCATTAGCTGCTCTAACTTCAGCAAGAGGGCCTCGTTTAACACAAGTAAAACCCTAGCTTGTATCATTGTGGCCGTGCCCACAATCAGCTTCCTTTTCCTTATCCCCTGTTTATTGTGTGAATGAAATGGGGTGGACTTTGCAAAACCCCGCTTGCACGTGTAAAAACTAACTTTATCTTACCTCAGGTTTGCTGTGCAAGTGATTCACAGTGGTTTGGAAGACTCCAAATTTAAATGTTGGGGAAAATACGTCTCATAGATTATCATGGAATTTACACTGCAGAAGGAGGCCATTTATAAAGGGGGAAATCAGAAGAAAAAAAATCACCTGACTGTTCACAGACTGTAGCAAGCAGGGAAATCAGGACAGTTTAAATTGATCCCCCACACCTCCTGCCCATGACACTATCCTCAATGGAGGTGCTGAGAAAGGAGCACAAACCATCAAAGATTCATTGCCGAAAAATTAAGGCTTAATCTAGCTATTCTGAGTTATCGAACCTCGCCACTACAAAATGGTTTCTCACCATCAGAGTTACGAATGGGTCGGAGATTGAGGGCAAGACTTCTGTCTCTCGGACAAAAACTCAACCCTAACGTCACCACAAAATGACCATGAGAGGGTAAAACTGTGTGAGGAAGATTCGAGGTAACCAGGCTCGGAACTTAAATCATAGGAATAGAACACGTGAATTACCAGTGCTTCAGCCCGAGGATAGGGTGTGGATATGAGACCAACAGAAGGAAGGCACGACCATCGAAAATACTGCAGAACCAAGATCATACAGGATTGAGAGGGACCAGGGTATCGAAGAGAGGCCACAGTGCCTTAATATCCTTGGAGAGAAAGCCAATAGAAACTTGGACTTGTCATAATATATACATCAGTATATGATGGTGCAGAGACACACACTGACTGACACACTGCAAGACCAATCAACACACACAACACAGCAGCCAATCACCAGTTCGGGCACGGTCACTATAAAGACAGAGGGCACTAGTTTTCCCGCTCATTCGGGATGCGGCCTCTGAGACAGACAGAGCCCGCAGTCACTAGCACAAACATCCACCATGTGCTAGCAGTACAGGCTGGTCAGGTTAGGCATAGGTCTTCAGTCAATCTAACCTAGTGTTGACCCACAGTGCAAGTATGTTTAACAGCTCTTAGATAAATAAAATAGAGTTGTACTATTACAAGTGTTGGTAGCCTGTCTATGTTACTGCTAAGGTAAACACAGTCTCCACAGATCCAGAGTACCCAACACATCAGGGCTTACTGTTCAGATCCTGACTGAGAAAAAGGAAGGCTTATTGCAGGCTCTACAGCTACCCAGGAGAATATCACTCATGAGGATAGGAGGCAGAACGTGGAATATCTTCAACCCCAAAGAGCGATCAGAATGAGATCAGGGCGATCCGAGACGTAGACACTAAACCTGGGAAGCCTGAGACTTTGGGAGAACATGTAGGAAGATGTAAGTATGGCAAAGACTTGCAGGGAGATGTAAAGAGTGAACTGCAGAAGCATACATGATGATGATATAGTAATAATGGCAGATTACATGCCTGAGAAGAAAGAAAGATCTGGGAGGAGGTAAAGTTCCAACCTCATGTGAAGGTCCAAATGTGTAAATATCTTTTCTAAATAAAGAGTAATGGCTTTGGAATGTATATTTGGGGAGAATCGACAATCCCCAAACTCTTGTCTAGACCCCGATCAGCCAATGAGACACTAAGAAAAGAATCTATACATTCTCCTTGTGTCTGCGTGGGTCTCACCCCCACAACCCAAAGATGTGCAGGGGGGGTGGATTGGCCACGCTAAATTGCCCCTTAATTGGAATTTTTTAGAATAAGTAAAAAAAATAAAGAATAGAATCCATAGAATTCCTATTCAGCCCATCAAGTCTACACTGATCCTGCGAAAAAGCACACTACCTCGGCCCACTCCCCTGCCCTATCCCCATAACCCCATTCAGCCTACTCATCCTTGGACACCAAGGGGCAATTTAGCATGGCCAATCCACCCAACCTGCACATCTTTGAACTGTGAGGGGAAACCGGAGCACCCGGAGGAGACCCACGCAGGCACGGGAAGAGTGTGCAAACTCCACACAGACAGTGACCCAAAGCTGGAATCAAACCCGGGTCCCTCGCTGAGAGGCAGCGGTGCTAACCCCTGTGCCACCCAGCTTTGTGCTGGTTATGTCCACTGCTTTAATATCTTCCTGTATTTCTAAGACCAGCATTGGAAGCTGCACAACCTGCCCTCTGACAGGGACACAGTCGGTGTTTTTGACTATTTTGACCCTGTAGCTCCATATTTACATTGTTGATTGCTGATACTCAATGGCTGGACATTTTGACAAACAAACATAAAAAAACCTCAAAGAATGTCAAAGATTTCTTCCTAATTACCGATTCCAACACCACTCAGTGAGTACAACTGTAATCCATTCCCAATTACTCTTGGGGAATTTTACATTTGTTCATATTAGATTTCAACTGACATTATTCGTCTTGCACACAGTGCCAGTAAGCACCACAATCGGAGGCTTTTTACAGGTCAGATTGATACAAAAGAGGTACAAGTAAACAAAATATATTTTCTATGTGTTGTTGGACATTGTTATGGGAGAGGCGTATTCAGAGCCCCAAAATGTATCATGGAGTTCAACCAACCTCCCCCTTTAATGTATTGTTGCTTTTCCGAGCACACAGCTTGTTCTCCAGGTGTGGGATTACAATTAAGGACACATGGGTTTTTTTAAACACAAAACACTGTTTATTTCATGAACTCAACTTAACCTTTAAAATAAACATTGGTTCATTTAACAGCCCTTACTTCAAAGATAACCCCGAAAATAATACAACACTAAATAATCCTTCAGTTATTCCTTTCTACATCCAAGAGACTTTACACCTTTAAACAGAAACACATCAGGTTAAAGGCTTTACTATTATGAGTTTAAATCACCCAAATAATCCAGAGATAGTCTTTCATGGCAGAGATCACAGCAGATCCAGCTCACTGCCAACACAGACACACCCAAGCTCTTTAAAACTGAAACTAAAAACTGCAAAATGGCTGATCTAAAGCCCAGCTCCACCCACACTCTGACATCACTGCATTTCTTAAAGGTACATTGCGTAAACATCCATTTCTTCAAGGCACTCTCACATGACACCTCCCCCCAAGAAAAAAAATAAACCATCAACTTCAAGGTGGTTTCATTTTTCACTTTTGCACCATCCACCAAGAAATGCACACATTAAAAATACCTTTTCGTTTCACCAAAAAAACACATACTCAAACAGGCATAATAATATAGTCCATTTTTCTCATTCTTCCGCCTCCAACCGAAATCGTTCTCGATTAACAGTCTCTTTGAACAAAGTCTCTGCATGATCCATCCATTCCTCTACTCCTCGGCATTTCTCTTTAGAATCAGATACATTAGTTCAATCTGACCACAGAGTCCCTTGCAATTCTCCAATATAGGTAATTTAACAGCCCTTACTTCAAAGATAACCCCGAAAATAATACAACACTAAATAATCCTTCAGTTATTCCTTTCAACATCCTATAGGCATTGGTAATCATAGCTTTCAGGCAGTCAAATGCCTGTTGAAAGTCCGCTGTCCATTGAATTCTTTGACGTGTCTTCAGCAATTCTATCAGTGGAGTAATCACGTCACAAAACTTTTGCACAACTGTTCGATCAAATCCACTCATGCTACAAAATCGCATTATTTCCCTTCGTTTTGAGGGTATCGGAAACTCCGCAAGGAAAGTGATTCGGGCTTCTCCAAATTCACTTTCGACTAAGTTCATCACCAAACCCGCTGCCTGAAGACGATCGAAGAACGATGTTTTAAATGTTCTTTCCATGTCTGGAAGTTGTAAATAAAAGCAGATTGTCCCAATTTCTCAATGCAATCCTTCAAACACGGGAGAGGATAAGAGTCCGTTTTTGTAACTACATTCACCTTTCGATAGCCCACACACAACCGTTGGGTACCGTCTGGTTTAAGTACCATCACTATGGGTGAGCTCCATTGGCTGCAACCCACTTCAATTATGCCATTCTTCAGCATACTCTCAATCTCTCTGTTAACCTGTGCCAATTTTAAAGGATTAAGTCTATATGGATGTTGTTTGATAGGAACAGCATTTCCCACATCTACATCATGTATAGCCATTTTAGTACTTCCCAATTTATCTCTACAAACTTGCCCATGTGATATCAATAACTCTTTCAGGTCAGTTTGTTTTTCCTCTGGAAGGTAACTTAACAATTCATCCCAATTTTTAAGAACATCCTCATGTTCCAATTTAATTTGAGGTATGTCAAATTCACAGTCATCTGGATTTGGTTCGTCACTTTGAGTTAGAATCATTAAAACCTCCTTTTTCTCTCCTTCCCTTTCAAAGTACCTTTTAAGCATATTCACATGACACACTCAGTGAGGCTTCCTTCTCTCTGGTGTTTTTACCACATAATTCACCTCACTTAATTTCCTTTCTATCTGATAAGGTCCACAAAACCTAGCTTTTAAAGGTTCACCTACCACTGGTAACAACACTAACACTTTATCTCCACTGGCAAAACTACGAACTTTGGATTTCTTGTCCGCTACCCATTTCATCACATGTTGTGCAACTTTCAAATGTTGTCCAGCCAATTCACCTGCTCTATTTAATCGTTCCCTAAAATTTGACACGCAATCCAATAGTGTAATTTCTGATTTCTCACCCACCAATTTTTCCTTAATCAATTTAAGAGGCCCTCTTACCTCATGACCAAAAATTAGTTCAAAAGGACTAAATTTGGTAGACGCATTTGGTGCATCCCTAATTGCAAACAATACGAATGGAATTCCTTTATCCCAATGCTCTGGATAATCTTGACAATACGCCCTCAACATTGTCTTTAATGTCTGATGCCACTTTTCTAACGCTCCTTGCGATTCTGGATGGTACGCAGTTGATTTAAATTGTTTTATTCCTAAGCGATCCATAACTTCTTTGAATAACTTTGAAGTAAAATTTGATCCTTGATCCGATTGAATTTCTGTAAAGAATTTAAGTAACTCCTCCACAATCGTTTTAGCGGTAATATTACGTACTGGAATGGCCTCTGGAAACCTAGTAGACACATCCATTATAGTCAAAAGATATTGATTCCCACTTTTTGTTTTAGGAAGAGGTCCTACACAATCAATTATGACCCTCGTAAAAGGTTCTTCAAATGCTGGAATGGGTATTAAGGGCGCTGGTTTTATAACTGCTTGAGGTTTCCCCATCACTTCACGTGTGACATGATTGAAAAAATTCGGCCTTCGATAGGGTAGAGTGGGGGTACTTGTGGGAGGTGCTGAAGAGGTTCAGGTTTGGGAGGGGTTTGTCAGGTGGGTTAGGCTCTTGTACGAGGTCCCGATGGCGAGTGTGGCCACGAACAAGAGGAGGTCTGAGTACTTCCGGTTGCATCGAGGGACGAGGCAGGGGTGTCCCCTGTCCCCCCTGCTCTTTGCACTGGCGATTGATCCCCTGGCTATGGAGTATTTCTCATGTCCCCAGTTTCTATCCCTCACCGGCTGAAACTGATGTTGGAAATCAATCTTTGATTTATGAACTAATTCATAATCATCTGCCATTTCTGCTGCTAATCTCACAGTTTTAACCCTCTGTTTTTCCACATGAGTTCTCACTACATCAGGAATTGAATTTTTGAACTCCTCCAAAAGTATAATTTCGCTGAGAGCTTCATACGTATGGTCTATTTTAAAAGCCCTTATCCACCTATCAAAATTACTCTGTTTGAGCCTTTCAAACTCCATGTATGTTTGACCAAATTCTTTCCTTAAATTTCTAAATCTTTGTCTGTAAGCTTCAGGCACTAGCTCATATGCACTTAAGATGGATTTCTTCACCTCCTCATACGTTCCAGAAACCTCCTCCGGCAGTGATGCAAACACTTCACTAGCTGTACCTACCAGCTTTGTTTGAATCAGTAACACCCACATGTCCTGTGGCCATTTCATTTGTTTAGCTACCTTCTCAAATGAAATGAAAAAGGCTTCCACTTCCTTCTCGTCAAACCTTGGCAATGCTTGGACATATTTAAATAGATTCCCACCAAGCCTTCGACTATGACGCTCTTTCTCACTATCCTCATCACTATCATCCAACTGTACGTTTCCCTTTACGTCTGCCAATTTTAATTGACTGTCATGTTTCATGGCCATTTTCTGAAGTTCAAACTCCCTCTCGTTATCTTTTTTCCTGAGCTGTATCTCCCTTTCTTTTTCTTTTTGTTCTGCTAGGGCTATTCCTTCTTTTCTCCTTTCTTCTCTCTCCTCTCTCCTTTTCTTTTTGCTCTCTCTCTCTTTCGTTTTCCTCTCTCTCTCTTTTTCCTCTCTCCCTCTCTCGTATTCCAGCCGCTTTAATTCTTTCTCATGTTCCATTTGTTTAATTTGCAACTGAATTTTTGCCATATCTAATGAGTCAGAATGTATCACAGGCAAACTTAAATGCGCAGATACCGCGTTAAGTACCTCATCTTTTCGTATTTTGCTAGGCAGTGTTAACTGCAATGCATTTGCCAAACCTAACAGTCTGTTTTTACTCTCTGAAAGTAAGGTATCACGTGTCACCGTGTCCACCCCCAAAAACTTCTGAGCCTCTGAAAGAGCCATTGTCCACAACACACTTAAACTAAAATACCACACCGGAAAAGCAACAATCCTTCACTGTCTTTAAGTTCACAAAAGCCAATCTAATAGATAGACGTTTATCCCCCTCGAGCCCCCAATTTTTATAGGAGAGGCATTTTCAGAACCCCAAAATGTATCATGGAGTTCAACCAACCTCCCCCTTTAATGTATTGTTGCTTTTCCGAGCACACGGCTTGTTCTCCAGGTGTGGGATTACAATTATAGACACGTGGGTTTTTTAAATACAAAACACTGTTTATTCCATGAACTCAATTTAACCTTTTAAATAAACATTGGTTCACTTAACAGCCCTTACTTCAAAGATAACCCCGAAAATAATACAACACTAAATAATCCTTCAGTTATTCCTTTCAACATCAAGAGACTTAACACCTTTAAACAGTAACACATCAGGTTAAAGGCTTTACTATTATGAGTTTAAATCACCCAAATGATCCAGAGATAGTCTTTCATGACAGAGATCACAGCAGATCCAGCTCACTGTCAACACAGACACACCCAAGCTTTTTTAAAACTGAAACTGAAAACTGCAAAATGGCTGATCTAAAGCCCAGCTCCACCCACACTCTGATATCACTGCATTTCTTAAAGGTACATTGCATAAACATCCATTTCTTAAAGGCACTCTCACATGACAACATAATAAATTAGCTTTTGTGTTCAGCATTCAGAGATATTTCTGCAGTATGATATGGATATTGGGTCAAGCACGCCTATCTTTTTTTAACTTTCTTCTCACCATAGCCTTGAATCTTCTTTCTCTAGAATATAACATTTTTATATTTTGTTATATATATTTTGTTTTATATACACAACACATAGAAAATATTTTTTGTTTACTTATACCTCTTTTATATCAATCTGTCCTGTAAAAAGCCTCCGATAGTGGTGTTTACTGGCACGGTGTGCTTAGCTATCAAAAAGAAAAGATTTGCATTTATATAGCACCTTCACAACCACCGGACAGGTTTCAAAGCATTTTGCAGCCAATTAATTATTCCTGAACTGTAGACACCGCTCAGCAAACTCCCACAGACAGCAAAGTGATAATGGCCAAATAACCTGTTTTTTTTGTGACGTTAATTGAGGGATAAATATTGGCAGGACACCAGGCACAACACCTCACCATGAAAAAATACACCCTGAAAAACACGCCCTCAACAGTGTAGAACTCCTTCAATACTGCACTGGTGTGTCAGCCTTGATTTATATTCTTAAATCCTAGAGTGGAACCTATACCCACAACCTTCAAACTCAGGAGCAAGGGAGTTACCAGCTAAACGACAGCCGACAGACATGCCAACAGGATGGGGCCTGAGGCAGCTGAAGACACAGCTGCCAATGGTAGGGTCAGGTGAATCATAGAATTACAGAGCCGTGGGCAGCACGGTGGCCCAGTGGTTAGCACTGCTGTCTCACAACACTGAAGACACGGGTTCGATCCTGGGAAGCACAGCAGCACAGTGGTTAGCACAGTTGCTTCACAGCATCCGGGTCCCACGTTCGATTCCCGGCTTGGGTCACTGTCTGGGCGGAGTCTGCATGTTCTCCCCGTGTGCGTGGGTTTCCTCCGGGTGCTCCGGTTTCCTCCCACAGTCCAAAGATGTGCAGGTTAGGTGGATTGGCCATTCTAAATTGCCCTTAGTTTCCAAAAAGGTTAGGTTGGATTACAGGGATAAAGGGGATAGGAGGGAGGCGTAGGGCACACGTAGGGTGCTCTTTCCAAGGGCTGGTGCAGACTTGATGGCCTCCTTCTGCACTGTAAGTTCTATGATTCTATGATCCCGGCACCGGGTCACTGTCTGTGTGAACTTTGCACATTCTCCCCGTCTCTGCGTGGGTCTCACGCCCACAACCCAAAACGTGCAGGGTAGGTGGATTGGCCACACTAAATTGCCTCTCAATTGGGAAGAAAAGAATTGGGTACTCTTAAAAAAAATTTTTTTTAACAATCATAGTGTCACTTCAGTGGAGAGGGGGGGCCATTCAGCCCATCGAGTCTACACCGACTCTCCGAAAGAGCACCCCGTCCAGGCCCACTTCCCCGCCACCCCTCCGCAACCCCATCCAATCGTTTTGAACACTGAAGGGGCAATTTTGCATGGCCAATCCACCTAACCTACACATCTTTGGACTGTGGGAGGAAACCGGAGCACCCGGATGAAACCCACGCAGACACGGGGTGAATGTGAAAACTCCAGACAGAATGAAGCCTGGTATCTGTGACACTTGCGAATGGCAGTTGGTTAAAAATTGTGCTTGCAGCTTCTGGCTGAGAGGAGAAGTGCTAATCTGGGCCGTAGGCACTGCTTTTTATATTACATCTCTGTTACGCGTCATTACACTGTCTCACCAAAAAGCAAAGAGCCAACCTCATAACCTTGATGACAAGAATTAACTATTGAACACTGCTGTACCTGGTTGACAGGTGCTGCCCTCAAGCTACAGTTTTGGTTACATCAGGAAGCAAAGAGTCAAAATAGACGCCTTCTAATGACAGAATCGCTTAAGCGCCTCCGTCATGAATGGCTAAACCTCAGAATGAATAAACAATTATCCAGCCCGTGTGCAGCTCCCATCTGACCAGACCCAATCCCAATACAAAACTGGTATGGGTAAACCCATTTGAACACGAGCCAGTCCCAGGTCAAAGGAAACTTGGGTGAGAAATACGATCCACAGCTGATCTCAGGCTGAAGATGTGTGCAGTCTAAAAGCAGCACGTGGCTGGCTCCCTCTCCTCTGCGTTCTGTCACTGATTCAGCTCCAGCTTACTCTGTCCTTTCTCATTAGACACAGAGACTATTCTTAGCTTCTAGTTTATCAGACATTCCACCTGAGGAGAGCAGTCAGAAAACAGGGCTAAAAACAACGGCATATTCCAAAGCTGCAATTAGGGGGAAAACACCATCTCTTTGAGAGGGTTTGGCTTCCTCTGTCTAATGAAGGTAATTGTGACAGGTAACCGGAGGTTCTGGGATTTGTGCCAGAATAAAGGTGCACATTTCTGAAAAATACCAAGGCCTGTCACATGCCCCCTGGCCCCCATTACACTGAGCTGCTGAGATGGCTATCGGTACAGTGCAAAGCCAGATGGTATCTGAATTATTTATTGCAACAAATTCTCCTTTCTCACAAACAGTGGCAGTAGCATGGGGGGGGGGGGGGGGGGGGGGTAGCACGAGGAAAACTGGCAATGATGGAAGCAGGTCAAGCTTCAAAATCACCACAATATTAAAAGCTTCCCTCCCTTCTCATCCGGCAGCTCTTCTTACTGGTATGCAGAGTCCCAATTCCAACAGCCCTCTGTTAGTTCACCCCAGTAACAATCCCTCATTTAGGTGATCAGACAATCAGCATCAGTAGCTACTCCACTACAGGAGGTATCACAGGCAACTTGACTATCTCTTCAACATTACTAACTCTGAAATTACAGTCAAGGGCTTCATTTTGTAATAATAATAATCGTTATTGTCACAAGTAACACTGCAATAAAGTTAATGTGAAAAGCCCCTAGTTGCCACATTCCGGCACCTGTTTGGGTACACGGAGGGAGAATTCAGATTGTCCAAATTACCTAACAGCACGTCTTTCAGGACTTGTGGGAGGAAACCGGAGCACCCAGAGGAAACCCACACAGACACGGGGAGAACGTGCAGACTCCGCACAGACAGTGACCCAAGCCAGGAATCGAATCTGGGACCCTGGCGCTGTGAAGCAACAGTGTTAACCACTGTGCTACCGTGCTGGATGAGTTAGCAGAGCCTTGCATAGCAGGGGCACTCCAGCTTTGATCACTGGTCTATTGAATAAGATGGTCTTTGCTTAGATGGACATACAAATGATTGTGGGAAATACTCAACAGGTCAGGCAGCAACTGTGGAGGGAGAAACAGAGTCAAATGCTTCAGGTCGATAACCACGCTTTAGAACAATAACTCTGTTTCCCCCTCTGCTGCTACTATCTGACCACTGAGTATTTACAGCAGTTCCTGTTTCTGTTCCAGATTTTCAACATCTGCATTAATTAGCTTTTGTAAAAAAGATTTTGGTGGTCGGACACGCATCCCAGCGAGAATCAGAGTTAAGAATGGAACAGAAAACAAATTCATCATTCCTCCAAAAAGTGATCAACCAGCAACAAATTGAAATGTAGTCACCATTGTTGTGTAAACATGAAGGGCGAAGAGCAAGATCTCATAAACGACAAATGAATGAATTTGGAATGTGTTGTGTTGGGTGCTCTGGATCCGTGGAACACATAATGGGCAGCACGGTAGCCTTGTGGATAGCACAATTGCTTCACAGCTCCAGGGTCCCAGGTTCGATTCTGGCTTGGGTCACTGTCTGTGTGGAGTCTGCACATCCTCCCCGTGTGTGCGTGGGTTTCCTCCGGGTGCTCTGGTTTCCTCCCACAGTCCAAAGATGTGCGGGTTAGGTGGATTGGCCATGATAAATTGCCCTTAGTGTCCAAAATTGCCCTTAGTGTTGGGTGGGGTTACTGGGTTATGGGGATAGGGTGGCGGTGTTGACCTTGGGTAGGGTGCTCGGTGAGCCGGTGCAGACTCGATGGGCTGAATGGCCTCCTTCTGCACTGTCATATGTTCTATGTTCTGTTCTATGATACAGGCCACCAACACTTAAAATAGTACAACACTATTTTATTAAGTTAGAAACTGTTGAGCATACTTTCACTGTGGGTTAACACGATGTTAGATTAAACTAAAGACCTATGCCTGTCCTAACCAGTCTATGCACTCAGCACATGGTGAAGATAGGGTGGACAGTGAGAGCCTTCTCCCGCGGATGGATATGGCTGGCACGAGGGGTCATAACTTTAAACTGAGGGGTAACAGATATAGGACAGAGGTCAGAGGTAAGTTCTTTACGCAAAGAGTAGTGAGGCCGTGGAATGCCCTACCTGCTACAGTAGTGAACTCGCCAACATTGAGGGCATTTAAAAGTTTATTGGATAAACATATGGATGATAATGGCATAGTGTAGGTTAGATGGCTTTTGTTTCGGTGCAACATCGTGGGCCGAAGGGCCTGTACTGCGCTGTATTGTTCTATGTTCTATGTTCTAAGATCTGTGCTGTAAACTCTGTCCTTCTGCGAAGCTGCATCCCGAATGAGCGGGAACTCTGATGCCCTCTGTCTATATAGTGAGTGTGCTCTAACTGGTGATTGGCTGCAGTGTTGTGTGTGTTGATTGGTCCCGCTGTGTGTCCATCAGTGTGTGTGTGTATCTGCACCATGACATACTGGTGTATATTATGATGTGGAGATGCCGGCGTTGGACTGGGGTGAGCACAGTAAGAAGTCTTACAACACCAGGTTAAAGTCCAACAGGTTTGTTTCGATGTCACTAGCTTTCGGAGCGCTGCTCCTTCCTCAGGTGAATGAAGATGCATGTTCAGAAACATATATATAGACAGATTCAAAGATGCCAGACAATGCTTGGAATGCGAGCATTAGCAGGTGATTAAATCTTCACAGATCCAGAGATGGGGTAACCCCAGGTTAAAGAGGTGTGAATTGTGTCAAGCCAGGACAGTTGGTAGGATTTCGCAGGCCAGATGGTGGGGGATGAATGTAATGTGACATGAATCCCAGGTCCCGGTTGAGGCCGCACTCATGTGTGCGGAACTTGGCTATAAGTTTCTGCTCAGCGATTCTGCGTTGTCGCGCGTCCTGAAGGCCGCCTTGGAGAACGCTTACCCGGAGATTAGAGGCTGAATGCCCTTGACCGCTGAAGTGTTCCCCGACTGGAAGGGAACATTCCTGCCTGGTGATTGTCGCGCAATGTCTGTTCATTCGTTGTTGCAGCGTCTGCATGGTCTCGCCAACGTACCACGCTTCGGGACATCCTTTCCTGCAGCTTATGAGGTAGACAACGTTGGCCGAGTCGCACGAGTATGTACCGCGTACCTGGTGGGTGGTGTTCTCAAGTGTAATGGTGGTATCCATGTCGATGATCTGGCACGTCTTGCAGAGATTACCATGACAGGGTTGTGTGGTGTCGTGGTCACTGTTCTGAAGGCTGGGTAGTTTGCTGCAAACAATGGTTCGTTTGAGGTTGCGCGGTTGTTTGAAGGCAAGTAGTGGGGGTGTGGGGATGACCTTGGCAAGATGTTCATCTTCATCGATGACGTATTGAAGGCTGTGAAGAAGATGTAGTTTCTCCGCTCCGGTAAAGTACTGGACGACGAAGGGTATTCTGTTGGTTGTGTCCCATGTTTGTCTTCTGAGGAGTTTGGTGCGGTTTTTTGCTGTGGCACGTTGGAACTGTCGATCGATGAGTCGAGCGCCACAAAGCAAAAAGTGCAGAGGATACTAAAGCCAAAAGTGCAGAGGATACCGTAAGTCTGCAGAAGGATTTGGATAGGTTAGGTGAATGGGCTAGGGTCTGGCAGATGGAGCTGCTGAAAGCTAGTGTTTGAAACAAACCTGTTGGACTTTAACCTGGTGTTGTAAGACTTCTTACGGTGCATATTATGACAGAATGAACTTTTCTTTTTGGTTAAGGAAAGATTGCCAACTAGAACAGCACAATACTCACTACTCCTCTGAATGGAATCATGGGATCTTTTTCCATTCCCCAGAAAAGGCAAGCGGTGACTTGACTTAACATCTCACCTAGAAAATGACACATCTGCCACGTCCTGCTGCCTCACAGCGCCTGGGACCCAGGTTCAATTCAGACCTCGGGTGACTGTCTGTGTGGAGTTTGCACTTTCTCCCCGTGTGTGTGTGGGTTTCCTCCGGATGCTCTGGTTTCCTCCCACTGTCCAAACATGTGCAGGTTAGGTGGATTGGCCATGCTAAATTGCCCCTTCGTGTGCAAAAGGTGAGGTGGGGTTACGTGCATAACGTGGGGGAGTAGGCCTAAATAGGGTGCTCTTTCCAAGGGTCAGTGCAGACTTGATGTGCCAAATGGCCTCCTTCTGCACTGGAGGGATTCTATGATTCCTGCCAAGCTGCACTATGTGCTCAAGTCGTGGAATATGCTTTAGAACCCCCAATTATCTTAATCTGATGTGAGAACCCTACCAATCATGTTAAACTGACATACATTTAATATCCACATAAAAGATACAAATAACAGATTCAAATCAAACAGGATATTGCCACAGCAATGCCAGCATTGATCAAAATGCTGATTAGGATAATGTTTAGCTAGGCACCATCAATACTGGTCCAGGGCATGGTTCCCAGCCGACACTCTCTCTCTACAGCTGAGATCTTAACAGTACAGACTCTGGGTTTTACTATTTTCCATAAAACACAATAAGACCCACAGTAATCCAATCTATCAGAATTATCACAAATATTTTCAAGCCTCAGAAATGCCAGGCAGGCAGTTCCTCAACATACATATTCGCACAGCCCTACACATTCACACAGCCCGACACGTTCACACAGCCCTACACATTCACACAGCCCTACACATTCACACAGCCCTACACCATCGCGCAGCCCTACACAATCACACAGCCCAACACAATCACACAGCCCGACACAATCACACAGCCCGACACAATCACACAGCCCGACACAATCACACAGCCCGACACGTTCACACAGCCCGACACGTTCACACAGCCCGACACGTTCACTCAGCCCGACACGTTCACTCAGCCCGACACAATCACACAGCCCGACACAATCACACAGCCCGACACGTTCACACAGCCCGACACGTTCACACAGCCCGACACGTTCGCACAGCCCGACACGTTCACACAGCCCGACACGTTCACACAGCCCGACACGTTCACACAGCCCGACACGTTCACACAGCCCGACACGTTCACACAGCCCGACACGTTCACACAGCCCGACACCATCGCACAGCCCGACACGTTCACACAGCCCGACACGTTCACACAGCCCGACACGTTCACACAGCCCGACACAATCACACAGCCCGACACAATCACACAGCCCGACACGTTCACACAGCCCGACACGTTCACACAGCCCGACACGTTCACTCAGCCCGACACGTTCACTCAGCCCGACACAATCACACAGCCCGACACGTTCACACAGCCCGACACGTTCACACAGCCCGACACCATCGCACAGCCCGACACGTTCACACAGCCCGACACGTTCACACAGCCCGACACAATCACACAGCCCTACACAATCACACAGCCCTACACAATCACACAGCCCTACACATTCACACAGCCCTACACAATCACAGAGCCCGACACGTTCACACAGCCCGACACGTTCGCACAGCCCGACACGTTCACACAGCCCGACACGTTCACACAGCCCTACACAATCACACAGCCCGACACGTTCACACAGCCCTACACAATCACACAGCCCGACACGTTCACACAGCCCGACACAATCACACAGCCCGACACAATCACACAGCCCGACACGTTCACACAGCCCGACACGTTCACACAGCCCGACACAACCACACAGCCCGACACGTTCACACAGCCCGACACATTCACACAGCCCTACACAATCACACAGCCCGACACGTTCACACAGCCCGACACGTTCACACAGCCCGACACGATCACACAGCCCGACACGTTCACACAGCCCGACACGTTCACACAGCCCGACACGTTCACACAGCCCGACACGTTCACACAGCCCGACACGTTCACACAGCCCGACACAATCACACAGCCCTACACGTTCACACAGCCCTACACGTTCACACAGCCCTACACGTTCACACAGCCCTACACAATCACACAGCCCTACACAATCACACAGCCCTACACCATCGCACAGCCCGACACATTCACACAGCCCTACACAATCACACAGCCCCACACAATCACACAGCCCGACACGTTCGCACAGCCCGACACGTTCACACAGCCCGACACGTTCACACAGCCCGACACGTTCACACAGCCCGACACGTTCACACAGCCCGACACAACCACACAGCCCGACACGTTCACACAGCCCTACACGTTCACACAGCCCTACACAATCACACAGCCCGACACGTTCACACAGCCCGACACGTTCACACAGCCCGACACGTTCACACAGCCCGACACGTTCACACAGCCCGACACGTTCACACAGCCCTATACGATCACACAGCCCGACACGATCACACAGCCCGACACGTTCACACAGCCCGACACAACCACACAGCCCGACACGTTCACACAGCCCGACACATTCACACAGCCCGACACGTTCACACAGCCCGACACAATCACACAGCCCTACCCAATCACACAGCCCGACACAATCACACAGCCCTACACCATCGCACAGCCCGACACATTCACACAGCCCTACACAATCACACAGCCCGACACATTCACACAGCCAGACACAATCACACAGCCCTACACAATCACACAGCCCTACACATGCGCACAGCCCTACACAATCACACAGCCCGACACATTCACACAGCCCGACACAATCACACAGCCCTACACAATCACACAGCCCTACACATTCACACAGCCAGACACAATCACACAGCCCGACACAATCACACAGCCCTACACAATCACACAGCCCTACACAATCACACAGCCCTACACATTCACACAGCCCTACACAATCACAGAGCCCGACACGTTCGCACAGCCCGACACGTTCGCACAGCCCGACACGTTCACACAGCCCGACACGTTCACACAGCCCGACACGTTCACACAGCCCGACACGTTCACACAGCCCGACACGTTCACACAGCCCGACACGTTCACACAGCCCGACACAATCACACAGCCCGACACGTTCACACAGCCCGACACGTTCACACAGCCCTACACGATCACACAGCCCGACACGTTCACACAGCCCGACACGTTCACACAGCCCGACACGTTCACACAGCCCGACACGTTCACACAGCCCGACACGTTCACACAGCCCGACACGTTCACACAGCCCGACACGTTCACACAGCCCGACACGTTCACACAGCCCGACACGTTCACACAGCCCGACACATTCACACAGCCCTACACAATCACACAGCCCGACACGTTCACACAGCCCGACACGTTCACACAGCCCGACACAATCACACAGCCCGACACGTTCACGTTCACACAGCCCTACACAATCACACAGCCCTACACAATCACACAGCCCGACACGTTCACACAGCCCGACACAATCACACAGACCTACACGATCACACAGCCCGACACAATCACACAGCCCGACGCGTTCACACAGCCCGACACGTTCACACAGCCCGACGCGTTCACACAGCCCGACACAATCACACAGCCCTACACATTCACACAGCCCTACACGTTCACACAGCCCTACACAATCACACAGCCCTACACAATCACACAGCCCTACACCATCGCACAGCCCGACACATTCACACAGCCCTACACAATCACACAGCCCGACACAATCACACAGCCCGACACGTTCACACAGCCCGACACGTTCACACAGCCCTACACAATCACACAGCCCGACACGTTCACACAGCCCGACACGTTCACACAGCCCGACACGTTCACACAGCCCGACACGTTCACACAGCCCTACACGTTCACACAGCCCGACACGTTCACACAGCCCTACACGTTCACACAGCCCGACACGTTCACACAGCCCGACACGTTCACACAGCCCTACACGTTCACACAGCCCGACACGTTCACACAGCCCGACACGTTCACACAGCCCGACACGTTCACACAGCCCGACACGTTCACACAGCCCGACACGTTCACACAGCCCGACACGTTCACACAGCCCGACACGTTCACACAGCCCGACACGTTCACACAGCCCGACAGGTTCACACAGCCCGACACGTTCACACAGCCCTACACAATCACACAGCCCTACACCATCGCACAGCCCGACACATTCACACAGCCCTACACAATCACACAGCCCGACACATTCACACAGCCCGACACGTTCGCACAGCCCGACACGTTCGCACAGCCCGACACGTTCACACAGCCCGACACGTTCACACAGCCCGACACGTTCACACAGCCCGACACGTTCACACAGCCCGACACGTTCACACAGCCCGACACGTTCACACAGCCCGACACGTTCACACAGCCCGACACGTTCACACAGCCCGACACAATCACACAGCCCGACACAATCACACAGCCCGACACGTTCACACAGCCCGACACGTTCACACAGCCCGACACGTTCACACAGCCCGACACGTTCACACAGCCCGACACAATCACACAGCCCTACACATTCACACAGCCCTACACAATCACAGAGCCCGACACGTTCACACAGCCCGACACGTTCGCACAGCCCGACACGTTCACACAGCCCGACACGTTCACACAGCCCGACACGTTCACACAGCCCGACACGTTCACACAGCCCGACACGTTCACACAGCCCGACACGTTCACACAGCCCGACACGTTCACACAGCCCGACACGTTCACACAGCCCGACACGTTCACACAGCCCGACACGATCACACAGCCCGACACGATCACACAGCCCGACACGATCACACAGCCCGACACGTTCACACAGCCCGACACGTTCACACAGCCCGACACGTTCACACAGCCCGACACGTTCACACAGCCCGACACGTTCACACAGCCCGACACGTTCACACAGCCCGACACGTTCACACAGCCCGACACGTTCACACAGCCCGACACGTTCACACAGCCCTACACATTCACACAGCCCTACACAATCACAGAGCCCGACACGTTCGCACAGCCCGACACGTTCGCACAGCCCGACACGTTCACACAGCCCGACACGTTCACACAGCCCGACACGTTCACACAGCCCGACACGTTCACACAGCCCGACACGTTCACACAGCCCGACACGTTCACACAGCCCGACACGTTCACACAGCCCGACACGTTCACACAGCCCGACACGTTCACACAGCCCGACACGATCACACAGCCCGACACGATCACACAGCCCGACACGATCACACAGCCCGACACGTTCACACAGCCCGACACGTTCACACAGCCCGACACGTTCACACAGCCCGACACGTTCACACAGCCCGACACGTTCACACAGCCCGACACGTTCACACAGCCCGACACAATCACACAGCCCGACACGTTCACACAGCCCGACACGTTCACACAGCCCGACACGATCACACAGCCCGACACGATCACACAGCCCGACACGTTCACACAGCCCGACACGTTCACACAGCCCGACACGTTCACACAGCCCGACACGTTCACACAGCCCGACACGTTCACACAGCCCGACACGTTCACACAGCCCGACACGTCCACACAGCCCGACACGTCCACACAGCCCGACACGTCCACACAGCCCGACACGTTCACACAGCCCGACACGTTCACACAGCCCGACACGTTCACACAGCCCGACACGTTCACACAGCCCGACACAATCACACAGCCCGACACGTTCACACAGCCCGACACGATCACAGAGCCCGACACTATCACACAGCCCGACACGTTCACACAGCCCGACACGTTCACACAGCCCGACACGTTCACACAGCCCGACACGTTCACACAGCCCGACACGTTCACACAGCCCGACACGTTCACACAGCCCGACACGTTCACACAGCCCGACACGTTCACACAGCCCGACACGATCACACAGCCCGACACGATCACACAGCCCGACACGATCACACAGCCCGACACGTTCACACAGCCCGACACGTTCACACAGCCCGACACGTTCACACAGCCCGACACGTTCACACAGCCCGACACGTTCACACAGCCCGACACGATCACACAGCCCGACACGATCACACAGCCCGACACGTTCACACAGCCCGACGCGTTCACACAGCCCGACGCGTTCACACAGCCCGACACGTTCACACAGCACGACACGTTCACACAGCCCGACACGTTCACACAGCCCGACACGTTCACACAGCCCGACACGTTCACACAGCCCGACACGTTCACACAGCCCGACACAATCACACAGCCCGACACGTTCACACAGCCCGACACGTTCACACAGCCCGACACGATCACACAGCCCGACACGATCACACAGCCCGACACGTTCACACAGCCCGACACGTTCACACAGCCCGACACGTTCACACAGCCCGACACGTTCACACAGCCCGACACGTTCACACAGCCCGACACGTTCACACAGCCCGACACGTTCACACAGCCCGACACGTTCACACAGCCCGACACGTTCACACAGCCCGACACGTTCACACAGCCCGACACGATCACACAGCCCGACACGATCACACAGCCCGACACGTTCACACAGCCCGACACGTTCACACAGCCCGACACGTTCACACAGCCCGACACGTTCACACAGCCCGACACGTTCACACAGCCCGACACGTTCACACAGCCCGACACGTTCACACAGCCCGACACGTTCACACAGCCCGACACGTTCACACAGCCCGACACGTTCACACAGCCCGACACAATCACACAGCCCGACACGTTCACACAGCCCGACACGTTCACACAGCCCGACACGTTCACACAGCCCGACACGTTCACACAGCCCGACACGTTCACACAGCCCTACACATTCACACAGCCCTACACAATCACAGAGCCCGACACGTTCACACAGCCCGACACGTTCACACAGCCCGACACGTTCACACAGCCCGACACGTTCACACAGCCCGACACGTTCGCACAGCCCGACACGTTCACACAGCCCGACACGTTCACACAGCCCTACACATTCACACAGCCCTACACAATCACAGAGCCCGACACGTTCACACAGCCCGACACGTTCACACAGCCCGACACGTTCACACAGCCCGACACGTTCACACAGCCCGACAAGTTCACACAGCCCGACACGATCACACAGCCCGACACGATCACACAGCCCGACACGTTCACACAGCCCGACACGTTCACACAGCCCGACACGTTCACACAGCCCGACACGTTCACACAGCCCGACACGTTCACACAGCCCGACACGTTCACACAGCCCGACACGTTCACACAGCCCGACACGTTCACACAGCCCGACACGTTCACACAGCCCGACACGATCACACAGCCCGACACGATCACACAGCCCGACACGTTCACACAGCCCGACACGTTCACACAGCCCGACACGTTCACACAGCCCGACACGTTCACACAGCCCGACACGTTCACACAGCCCGACACGTTCACACAGCCCGACACGTTCACACAGCCCGACACGTTCACACAGCCCGACACGTTCACACAGCACGACACGTTCACACAGCCCGACACGTTCACACAGCCCGACACGTTCACACAGCCCTACACGATCACACAGCCCTACACCATCGCACAGCCCGACACATTCACACAGCCCTACACAATCACACAGCCCGACACATTCACACAGCCAGACACGTTCGCACAGCCCGACACGTTCGCACAGCCCGACACGTTCACACAGCCCGACACGTTCACACAGCCCGACACGTTCACACAGCCCGACACGTTCACACAGCCCGACACGTTCACACAGCCCGACACAATCACACAGCCCGACACGTTCACACAGCCCGACACGTTCACACAGCCCGACACAATCACACAGCCCGACACGTTCACACAGCCCGACACGTTCACACAGCCCGACACGTTCCCACAGCCCGACACGTTCACACAGCCCGACACGTTCACACAGCCCGACACATTCACACAGCCCTACACAATCACAGAGCCCGACACGTTCGCACAGCCCGACACGTTCGCACAGCCCGACACGTTCACACAGCCCGACACGTTCACACAGCCCGACACGTTCACACAGCCCGACACGTTCACACAGCCCGACACGTTCACACAGCCCGACACGTTCACACAGCCCGACACGTTCACACAGCCCGACACGTTCACACAGCCCGACACGTTCACACAGCCCGACACAATCACACAGCCCGACACATTCACACAGCCCTACACAATCACAGAGCCCGACACGTTCGCACAGCCCGACACGTTCGCACAGCCCGACACGTTCACACAGCCCGACACGTTCACACAGCCCGACACGTTCACACAGCCCGACACGTTCACACAGCCCGACACGTTCACACAGCCCGACACGTTCACACAGCCCGACACGTTCACACAGCCCGACACGTTCACACAGCCCGACACGTTCACACAGCCCGACACGTTCACACAGCCCGACACAATCACACAGCCCGACACAATCACACAGCCCGACACAATCACACAGCCCGACACGTTCACACAGCCCGACACGTTCACACAGCCCGACACGTTCACACAGCCCGACACGTTCACACAGCCCGACACGTTCACACAGCCCGACACGTTCACACAGCCCGACACGATCACACAGCCCGACACGATCACACAGCCCGACACGATCACACAGCCCGACACGTTCACACAGCCCGACACGTTCACACAGCCCGACACGTTCACACAGCCCGACACGTTCACACAGCCCGACACGTTCACACAGCCCGACACGTTCACACAGCCCGACACGTTCACACAGCCCGACACGTTCACACAGCCCGACACGTTCACACAGCCCGACACGTTCACACAGCCCGACACGTTCACACAGCCCGACACGTTCACACAGCCCGACACGTTCACACAGCCCGACACGTTCACACAGCCCGACACGTTCACACAGCCCGACACGTTCACACAGCCCGACACAATCACACAGCCCGACACAATCACACAGCCCGACACGTTCACACAGCCCGACACGTTCACACAGCCCGACACGTTCACACAGCCCGACACGTTCACACAGCCCGACACGTTCACACAGCACGACACGTTCACACAGCCCGACACGTTCACACAGCCCGACACGTTCACACAGCCCGACACGTTCACACAGCCCGACACGTTCACACAGCCCGACACGTTCACACAGCCCGACACGTTCACACAGACCGACACGTTCACACAGCCCGACACGTTCACACAGCCCGACACGTTCACACAGCCCGACACGTTCACACAGCCCGACACGTTCACAGAGCCCGACACTATCACACAGCCCGACACTATCACACAGCCCGACACTTTCACACAGCCCGACACGTTCACACAGCCCGACACGTTCACACAGCCCGACACGTTCACACAGCCCGACACGTTCACACAGCCCGACACGTTCACACAGCCCGACACGTTCACACAGCCCGACACAATCACACAGCCCTACACGTTCACACAGCCCTACACGTTCACACAGCCCTACACGTTCACACAGCCCTACACGTTCACACAGCCCTACACGTTCACACAGCCCTACACGTTCACACAGCCCTACACGTTCACACAGCCCTACACGTTCACACAGCCCTACACAATCACACAGCCCTACACCATCGCACAGCCCGACACATTCACACAGCCCTACACAATCACACAGCCCCACACAATCACACAGCCCGACACGTTCACACAGCCCGACACGTTCACACAGCCCGACACGTTCACACAGCCCGACACGTTCACACAGCCCGACACGTTCACACAGCCCGACACGTTCACACAGCCCGACACGTTCACACAGCCCGACACGTTCACACAGCACGACACGTTCACACAGCCCGACACGTTCACACAGCCCGACACGTTCACACAGCCCGACACGTTCACACAGCCCGACACGTTCACACAGCCCGACACGTTCACACAGACCGACACGTTCACACAGCCCGACACGTTCACACAGCCCGACACGTTCACACAGCCCGACACGTTCACACAGCCCGACACGTTCACAGAGCCCGACACTATCACACAGCCCGACACTATCACACAGCCCGACACTTTCACACAGCCCGACACGTTCACACAGCCCGACACGTTCACACAGCCCGACACGTTCACACAGCCCGACACGTTCACACAGCCCGACACGTTCACACAGCCCGACACGTTCACACAGCCCGACACAATCACACAGCCCTACACGTTCACACAGCCCTACACGTTCACACAGCCCTACACGTTCACACAGCCCTACACAATCACACAGCCCTACACAATCACACAGCCCTACACCATCGCACAGCCCGACACATTCACACAGCCCTACACAATCACACAGCCCCACACAATCACACAGCCCGACACGTTCACACAGCCCGACACGTTCACACAGCCCGACACGTTCACACAGCCCGACACGTTCACACAGCCCGACACGTTCACACAGCCCGACACAACCACACAGCCCGACACGTTCACACAGCCCTACACGTTCACACAGCCCGACACGTTCACACAGCCCGACACGTTCACACAGCCCGACACGTTCACACAGCCCGACACGTTCACACAGCCCGACACGTTCACACAGCCCGACACAATCACACAGCCCGACACAATCACACAGCCCGACACAATCACACAGCCCGACACAATCACACAGCCCGACACGTTCACACAGCCCGACACGTTCACACAGCCCGACACGTTCACACAGCCCGACACGTTCACACAGCCCGACACGTTCACACAGCCCGACACGTTCACACAGCCCGACACGTTCACACAGCCCGACACGTTCACACAGCCCGACACGTTCACACAGCCCGACACGTTCACACAGCCCGACACGTTCACACAGCCCGACACGTTCACACAGCCCGACACGTTCACACAGCCCGACACGTTCACACAGCCCGACACGTTCACACAGCACGGCACGTTCACACAGCCCGACACGTTCACACAGCCCGACGCGTTCACACAGCCCGACGCGTTCACACAGCCCGACGCGTTCACACAGCCCGACACGTTCACACAGCCCGACACGTTCACACAGCCCGACACGTTCACACAGCCCGACACAATCACACAGCCCTACACCATCGCACAGCCCGACACATTCACACAGCCCTACACAATCACACAGCCCTACACAATCACACAGCCCGACACGTTCACACAGCCCTACACGTTCACACAGCCCTACACGTTCACACAGCCCTACACGTTCACACAGCCCTACACGTTCACACAGCCCGACACGTTCACACAGCCCGACACGTTCACACAGCACGGCACGTTCACACAGCCCGACACGTTCACACAGCCCGACGCGTTCACACAGCCCGACGCGTTCACACAGCCCGACGCGTTCACACAGCCCGACGCGTTCACACAGCCCGACACGTTCACACAGCCCGACACGTTCACACAGCCCGACACGTTCACACAGCCCGACACGTTCACACAGCCCGACACAATCACACAGCCCTACACCATCGCACAGCCCGACACATTCACACAGCCCTACACAATCACACAGCCCTACACAATCACACAGCCCGACACGTTCACACAGCCCTACACGTTCACACAGCCCTACACGTTCACACAGCCCTACACGTTCACACAGCCCTACACAATCACACAGCCCTACACAATCACACTGCCCGACACAATCACACAGCCCGACACGATCACACAGCCCGACACGATCACACAGCCCGACACGTTCACACAGCCATACACAATCACACAGCCCTACACAATCACACAACCCGACACGTTCGCACAGCCCTACACAATCACACAGCCCGACACAATCACACAGCCCTACACAATCACACAGCCCTACACAATCACACAGCCCTACACAATCACACAGCCCGACACATTCACACAGCCCGACACATTCACACAGCCCTACACAATCACACAGCCCGACACAATCACACAGCCCGACACAATCACACAGCCCGACACAATCACACAGCCCGACACAATCACACAGCCCGACACAATCACACAGCCCGACACGTTCACACAGCCCGACACGTTCACACAGCCCGACACGTTCACACAGCCCGACACGTTCACACAGCCCGACACGTTCACACAGCCCGACACGTTCACACAGCCCGACACGTTCACACAGCCCGACACGTTCACACAGCCCTACACGTTCACACAGCCCTACACGTTCACACAGCCCGACCCGTTCACAGAGCCCGACACTATCACACAGCCCGACACGTTCACACAGCCCGACACGTTCACACAGCCCGACACGTTCACACAGCCCGACACGTTCACACAGCCCGACACGTTCACACAGCCCGACACGTTCACACAGCCCGACACGTTCACACAGCCCGACACGTTCACACAGCCCGACACGTTCACACAGCCCGACACGTTCACACAGCCCGACACGTTCACACAGCCCGACACGTTCACACAGCCCGACACAATCACACAGCCCGACACGTTAACACAGCCCGACACGTTCACACAGCCCGACACGTTCACACAGCCCGACACGTTCACACAGCCCGACACGTTCACACAGCCCTACACGTTCACACAGCCCGACACGTTCACACAGCCCGACACGTTCACACAGCCCGACACGTTCACACAGCCCGACACGTTCACACAGCCCGACACGTTCACACAGCCCGACACGTTCACACAGCCCGACACGTTCACACAGCCCGACACGTTCACACAGCCCGAGACAATCACACAGCCCGACACGTTCACACAGCCCGACACGTTCACACAGCCCGACACGTTCACACAGCCCGACACGTTCACACAGCCCGACACGATCACACAGCCCGACACGTTCACACAGCCCGACACGTTCACACAGCCCGACACGTTCACACAGCCCGACACGTTCACACAGCCCGACACGTTCACACAGCCCTACACAATCACACAGCCCGACACGTTCACACAGCCCGACACGTTCACACAGCCCGACACGTTCACACAGCCCTACACAATCACACAGCCCGACGCGTTCACACAGCCCGACACGTTCACACAGCCCGACACGTTCACACAGCCCGACACGTTCACACAGCCCGACACGTTCACACAGCCCGACACGTTCACACAGCCCGACACGTTCACACAGCCCGACACGTTCACACAGCCCGACACGTTCACACAGCCCGACACGTTCACACAGCCCGACACAATCACACAGCCCTACACATTCACACAGCCCTACACGTTCACACAGCCCTACACAATCACACAGCCCTACACAATCACACAGCCCTACACCATCGCACAGCCCGACACATTCACACAGCCCGACACGTTCACACAGCACGACACGTTCACACAGCCCGACACGTTCACACAGCCCGACACGTTCACACAGCCCGACACGTTCACACAGCCCTACACAATCACACAGCCCGACACGTTCACACAGCCTGACACGTTCACACAGCCCGACACGTTCACACAGCCCGACACGTTCACACAGCCCGACACGTTCACACAGCCCGACACGTTCACACAGCCCTACACGTTCACACAGCCCTACACAATCACACAGCCCTACACAATCACACAGCCCTACACCATCGCACAGCCCGACACATTCACACAGCCCTACACAATCACACAGCCCGACACATTCACACAGCCAGACACAATCACACAGCCCTACACAATCACACAGCCCTACACATGCACACAGCCCTACACAATCACACAGCCCGACACATTCACACAGCCCGACACAATCACACAGCCCGACACGTTCACACAGCCCGACACGTTCACACAGCCCGACACGTTCACACAGCCCGACACGTTCACACAGCCCGACACGTTCACACAGCCCGACACGTTCACACAGCCCGACACAATCACACAGCCCGACACGTTCACACAGCCCGACACGTTCACACAGCCCGACACGTTCACACAGCCCGACACGTTCACACAGCCCGACACAATCACACAGCCCGACACAATCACACAGCCCGACACAATCACACAGCCCGACACAATCACACAGCCCGACACCTTCACACAGCCCGACACGATCACACAGCCCGACACGTTCACACAGCCCGACACGTTCACACAGCCCGACACGTTCACACAGCCCGACACGTTCACACAGCCCTACACCATCGCACAGCCCGACACGTTCACACAGCCCTGCACATTCGCACACCCTTTCACAATCACACAGCCCGACACATTCACACAGCCCTACACAATCACACAGCCCTACACAATCACACAGCCCGACACAATCACACAGCCCGACACAATCACACAGCCCGACACAATCACAGAGCCCGACACAATCACACAGCCCTACACATTCACACAGCCCGACACCATCGCACAGCCCTACACAATCACACAGCCCGACACAATCACACAGCCCGACACAATCACACAGCCCTACACATTCACACAGCCCGACACCATCGCACAGCCCTACACAATCACACAGCCCTACACATTCACACAGCCCGACACAATCACACAGCCCTACACATTCACACAGCCCGACACCATCGCACAGCCCTACACATTCACACAGCCCGACACCATCGCACAGCCCTACACAATCACACAGCCCGACACAATCACACAGCCCTACACATTCACACAGCCCGACACGTTCACACAGCCCTGCACATTCGCACAGCCCGACACCATCGCACAGCCCTACACAATCACACAGCCCGACACAATCACACAGCCCGACACAATCACACAGCCCGACACATTCACGCAGCCGGACACAATCACACAGCCCGACACAATCACACAGCCCGACACATTCACACAGCCCTACACGTTCACACAGCCCGACACGTTCACACAGCCCGACACGTTCACACAGCCCTACACGTTCACACAGCCCTACACAATCACACTGCCCGACACAATCACACAGCCCGACACGATCACACAGCCCGACACGATCACACAGCCCGACACGTTCACACAGCCCTACACGTTCACACAGCCCTACACAATCACACAGCCCTACACAATCACACAACCCGACACGTTCGCACAGCCCTACACAATCACACAGCCCGACACAATCACACAGCCCTACACAATCACACAGCCCTACACAATCACACAGCCCGACACATTCACACAGCCCTACACAATCACACAGCCCGACACAATCACACAGCCCGACACAATCACACAGCCCGACACGTTCACAGAGCCCGACACGTTCACACAGCCCGACACGTTCACACAGCCCGACACGTTCACACAGCCCGACACGTTCACACAGCCCGACACGTTCACACAGCCCGACACGTTCACACAGCCCGACACGTTCACACAGCCCGACACGTTCACACAGCCCGACACGTTCACACAGCCCGACACTATCACACAGCCCGACACGTTCACACAGCCCGACACGTTCACACAGCCCGACACGTTCACACAGCCCGACACGTTCACACAGCCCGACACGTTCACACAGCCCGACACGTTCACACAGCCCGACACGTTCACACAGCCCGACACGTTCACACAGTACGACACGTTCACACAGCACGACACGTTCACACAGCACGACACGTTCACACAGCCCGACACGTTCACACAGCCCTACAAAATCACACAGCCCGACACTATCACACAGCCCGACACGTTCACACAGCCCGACACGTTCACACAGCCCTACACGTTGACACAGCCCTACACAATCACACAGCCCTACACAATCACACAGCCCTACACCATCGCACAGCCCGACACAATCACACAGCCCGACCCAATCACACAGCCCGACACAATCACACAGCCTGACACAATCACACAGCCCGACACGTTCACACAGCCCTACACAATCACACAGCCCTACACAATCACACAGCCCTACACAATCACACAGCCCGACACAATCACACAGCCCGACACGTTCACACAGCCCGACACGTTCACACAGCCCGACACGTTCACACAGACCGACACAATCACACAGCCCGACCCAATCACACAGCCCGACACAATCACACAGCCCGACACGTTCACACAGCCCGACACAATCACACAGCCCGACACGTTCACACAGCCCGACACGTTCACACAGCCCGACACGTTCACACAGCCCGACACGTTCACACAGCGGGACACGTTCACACAGCACGACACGTTCACACAGCCCGACACGTTCACACAGCCCGACACGTTCACACAGCCCGACACGTTCACACAGCCCGACACGTTCACACAGCCCGACACGTTCACACAGACCGACACGTTCACACAGCCCGACACGTTCACACAGCCCGACACGTTCACACAGCCCGACACGTTCACACAGCCCGACACGTTCACAGATCCCGACACTATCACACAGCCCGACACGTTCACACAGCCCGACACGTTCACACAGCCCGACACGTTCACACAGCCCGACACGTTCACACAGCCCGACACGTTCACACAGCCCGACACGTTCACACAGCCCGACACGTTCACACAGCCCGACACGTTCACACAGCGGGACACGTTCACACAGCACGACACGTTCACACAGCCCGACACGTTCACACAGCCCGACACGTTCACACAGCCCGACACGTTCACACAGCCCGACACGTTCACACAGCCCGACACGTTCACACAGACCGACACGTTCACACAGCCCGACACGTTCACACAGCCCGACACGTTCACACAGCCCGACACGTTCACACAGCCCGACACGTTCACAGATCCCGACACTATCACACAGCCCGACACGTTCACACAGCCCGACACGTTCACACAGCCCGACACGTTCACACAGCCCGACACGTTCACACAGCCCGACACGTTCACACAGCCCGACACGTTCACACAGCCCGACACGTTCACACAGCCCGACACAATCACACAGCCCTACACGTTCACACAGCCCTACACGTTCACACAGCCCTACACAATCACACAGCCCTACACATTCACACAGCCCGACACGTTCACACAGCCCGACACGTTCACACAGCCCGACACGTTCACACAGCCCGACACGTTCACACAGCCCGACACGTTCACACAGCCCGACACGTTCACACAGCCCGACACGTTCACACAGCCCGACACGTTCACACAGCCCGACACGTTCACACAGCCCGACACGTTCACACAGCCCGACACGTTCACACAGCCCGACACGTTCACACAGCCCGACACAATCACACAGCCCGACACAATCACACAGCCCGACACAATCACACAGCCCTACACATTCACACAGCCCTACACAATCACACAGCCCGACACAATCACACAGCCCGACACGTTCACACAGCCCGACACGTTCACACAGCCCTGCACATTCGCACACCCTTACACAATCACACAGCCCGACACATTCACACAGCCCTACACAATCACACAGCCCTACACAATCACACAGCCCGACACAATCACACAGCCCGACACAATCACACAGCCCGACACAATCACACAGCCCGACACAATCACACAGCCCGACACGTTCACACAGCCCGACACGTTCACACAGCCCGACACATTCACACAGCCCGACACCATCGCACAGCCCTACACAATCACACAGCCCGACACGTTCACACAGCCCGACACGTTCACACAGCCCGACACGTTCACACAGCCCGACACGTTCACACAGCCCGACACGTTCACACAGCCCGACACGTTCACACAGCCCGACACAATCACACAGCCCTACACATTCACACAGCCCTACACGTTCACACAGCCCTACACAATCACACAGCCCTACACATTCACACAGCCCGACACGTTCACACAGCCCGACACGTTCACACAGCCCGACACGTTCACACAGCCCGACACGTTCACACAGCCCGACACGTTCACACAGCCCGACACGTTCACACAGCCCGACACGTTCACACAGCCCGACACGTTCACACAGCCCGACACGTTCACACAGCCCGACACGTTCACACAGCCCGACACGTTCACACAGCCCGACACGTTCACACAGCCCGACACAATCACACAGCCCGACACAATCACACAGCCCGACACAATCACACAGCCCTACACATTCACACAGCCCTACACAATCACACAGCCCGACACAATCACACAGCCCGACACGTTCACACAGCCCGACACGTTCACACAGCCCTGCACATTCGCACACCCTTACACAATCACACAGCCCGACACATTCACACAGCCCTACACAATCACACAGCCCTACACAATCACACAGCCCGACACAATCACACAGCCCGACACAATCACACAGCCCGACACAATCACACAGCCCGACACAATCACACAGCCCGACACGTTCACACAGCCCGACACGTTCACACAGCCCGACACATTCACACAGCCCGACACCATCGCACAGCCCTACACAATCACACAGCCCGACACAATCACACAGCCCGACACAATCACACAGCCCGACACGTTCACACAGCCCTGCACATTCACACAGCCCGACACCATCGCACAGCCCTACACATTCACACAGCCCGACACGTTCACACAGCCCGACACCATCGCACAGCCCTACACAATCACACAGCCCTGCACATTCACACAGCCCGACACCATCGCACAGCCCTACACAATCACACAGCCCGACACAATCACACAGCCCGACACAATCACACAGCCCGACACGTTCACACAGCCCTGCACATTCACACAGCCCGACACCATCGCACAGCCCTACACATTCACACAGCCCTGCACATTCACACAGCCCGACACCATCGCACAGCCCTACACAATCACACAGCCCGACACAATCACACAGCCCGACACAATCACACAGCCCGACACGTTCACACAGCCCTGCACATTCACACAGCCCGACACCATCGCACAGCCCGACACATTCGCACAGCCTTACACAATCACACAGCCCGACACATTCACGCAGCCGGACACAATCACACAGCCCGACACAATCACACAGCCCGACACATTCACACAGCCCTACACGTTCACACAGCCCGACACGTTCACACAGCCCGACACAATCGTACAGCCCGACACAATCGTACAGCCCGACACAATCGTACAGCCCGACACAATCACACAGCCCGACACAATCACACAGCCCGACACAATCACACAGCCCGAAACAATCACACAGCCCGACACGTTCACACAGCCCGACACGTTCACACAGCCCGACACCTTCACACAGCCCGACACAATCACATAGCCCGACACGTTCACACAGCCCTACACGTTCACACAGCCCTACACGTTCACACAGCCCTACACAATCACACTGCTCGACACAATCACACAGCCCGACACGATCACACAGCCCGACACGATCACACAGCCCGACACGTTCACACAGCCCTACACAATCACACAGCCCTACACAATCACACAACCCGACACGTTCGCACAGCCCTACACAATCACACAGCCCGACACAATCACACAGCCCTACACAATCACACAGCCCTACAGAATCACACAGCCCTACACAATCACACAGCCCGACACATTCACACAGCCCTACACAATCACACAGCCCGACACAATCACACAGCCCGACACAATCACACAGCCCGACACAATCACACAGCCCGACACAATCACACAGCCCGACACAATCACACAGCCCGACACAATCACACAGCCCGACACAATCACACAGCCCGACACAATCACACAGCCCGACACGTTCACACAGCCCGACACGTTCACACAGCCCGACACGTTCACTCAGCCCGACACGTTCACACAGCCCGACACGTTCACACAGCCCGACACGTTCACACAGCCCGACACGTTCACACAGCCCGACACGTTCACACAGCCCGACACGTTCACACAGCCCGACACGTTCACACAGCCCGACACGTTCACACAGCCCGACACGTTCACACAGCCCGACACGTTCACACAGCCCTACACGTTCACACAGCCCGACACGTTCACAGAGCCCGACACTATCACACAGCCCGACACGTTCACACAGCCCGACACGTTCACACAGCCCGACACGTTCACACAGCCCGACACGTTCACACAGCCCGACACGTTCACACAGCCCGACACGTTCACACAGCCCGACACGTTCACACAGCCCGACACGTTCACACAGCCCGACACGTTCACACAGCCCGACACGTTCACACAGCCCGACACGTTCACACAGCCCTACACAATCACACAGCCCGACACTATCACACAGCCCGACACGTTCACACAGCCCGACACGTTCACACAGCCCGACACGTTCACACAGCCCGACACGTTCACACAGCCCGACACGTTCACACAGCCCGACACGTTCACACAGCCCGACACGTTCACACAGCCCGACACGTTCACACAGCCCGACACGTTCACACAGCCCGACACGTTCACACAGCCCGACACGTTCACACAGCCCTACACGTTCACACAGCCCGACACGTTCACACAGCCCGACACGTTCACACAGCCCTACACGTTCACACAGCCCTACACGTTCACACAGCCCTACACAATCACACAGCCCTACACAATCACACAGCCCGACACAATCGCACAGCCCGACACAATCGCACAGCCCGACACAATCACACAGCCCGACACAATCACACAGCCCGACACAATCACACAGCCCGACACGTTCACACAGCCCGACACGTTCACACAGCCCGACACGTTCACACAGCCCGACACGTTCACACAGCCCGACACGTTCACACAGCCCGACACGTTCACACAGCCCTACACGTTCACACAGCCCTACACGTTCACACAGCCCGACACGTTCACACAGCCCGACACTATCACACAGCCCGACACTATCACACAGCCCGACACGTTCACACAGCCCGACACGTTCACACAGCCCGACACGTTCACACAGCCCGACACGTTCACACAGCCCGACACGTTCACACAGCCCGACACGTTCACACAGCCCGACACGTTCACACAGCCCGACACGTTCACACAGCCCGACACGTTCACACAGCCCGACACGTTCACACAGCCCGACACGTTCACACAGCCCGACACGTTCACACAGCCCGACACGTTCACACAGCCCTACACAATCACACAGCCCGACACTATCACACAGCCCGACACGTTCACACAGCCCGACACGTTCACACAGCCCTACACATTCACACAGCCCGACACGTTCACACAGCCCGACACGTTCACACAGCCCTACACGTTCACACAGCCCTACACAATCACACAGCCCTACACAATCACACAGCCCTACACCATCGCACAGCCCGACACAATCACACAGCCCTACACAATCACACAGCCCTACACAATCGCACAGCCCGACACAATCGCACAGCCCGACACAATCGCACAGCCCGACACATTCACACAGCCCTACACAATCACACAGCCCGACACATTCACACAGCCCGACACAATCACACAGCCCTACACAATCACACAGCCCTACACATTCACACAGCCGTACACAATCACACAGCCCGACACATTCACACAGCCCGACACAATCACACAGCCCGACACAATCACACAGCCCTACACATTCACACAGCCAGACACAATCACACAGCCCGACACAATCACACAGCCCTACACAATCACACAGCCCGACACATTCACACAGCCCTACACAATCACACAGCCCGACACAATCACACAGCCCGACACAATCACACAGCCCGACACAATCACACAGCCCGACACAATCACACAGCCCGACACAATCACACAGCCCGACACAATCACACAGCCCGACACAATCACACAGCCCGACACAATCACACAGCCCGACACGTTCACACAGCCCGACACGTTCACACAGCCCGACACGTTCACTCAGCCCGACACGTTCACACAGCCCGACACGTTCACACAGCCCGACACGTTCACACAGCCCGACACGTTCACACAGCCCGACACGTTCACACAGCCCGACACGTTCACACAGCCCGACACGTTCACACAGCCCGACACGTTCACACAGCCCGACACGTTCACACAGCCCGACACGTTCACACAGCCCTACACGTTCACACAGCCCGACACGTTCACAGAGCCCGACACTATCACACAGCCCGACACGTTCACACAGCCCGACACGTTCACACAGCCCGACACGTTCACACAGCCCGACACGTTCACACAGCCCGACACGTTCACACAGCCCGACACGTTCACACAGCCCGACACGTTCACACAGCCCGACACGTTCACACAGCCCGACACGTTCACACAGCCCGACACGTTCACACAGCCCGACACGTTCACACAGCCCGACACGTTCACACAGCCCTACACAATCACACAGCCCGACACTATCACACAGCCCGACACGTTCACACAGCCCGACACGTTCACACAGCCCGACACGTTCACACAGCCCGACACGTTCACACAGCCCGACACGTTCACACAGCCCGACACGTTCACACAGCCCGACACGTTCACACAGCCCGACACGTTCACACAGCCCGACACGTTCACACAGCCCGACACGTTCACACAGCCCGACACGTTCACACAGCCCTACACGTTCACACAGCCCGACACGTTCACACAGCCCGACACGTTCACACAGCCCTACACGTTCACACAGCCCTACACGTTCACACAGCCCTACACAATCACACAGCCCTACACAATCACACAGCCCTACACCATCGCACAGCCCGACACAATCACACAGCCCTACACAATCACACAGCCCTACACAATCACACAGCCCGACACAATCGCACAGCCCGACACAATCGCACAGCCCGACACAATCACACAGCCCGACACAATCACACAGCCCGACACAATCACACAGCCCGACACGTTCACACAGCCCGACACGTTCACACAGCCCGACACGTTCACACAGCCCGACACGTTCACACAGCCCGACACGTTCACACAGCCCGACACGTTCACACAGCCCTACACGTTCACACAGCCCTACACGTTCACACAGCCCGACACGTTCACACAGCCCGACACTATCACACAGCCCGACACTATCACACAGCCCGACACGTTCACACAGCCCGACACGTTCACACAGCCCGACACGTTCACACAGCCCGACACGTTCACACAGCCCGACACGTTCACACAGCCCGACACGTTCACACAGCCCGACACGTTCACACAGCCCGACACGTTCACACAGCCCGACACGTTCACACAGCCCGACACGTTCACACAGCCCGACACGTTCACACAGCCCGACACGTTCACACAGCCCGACACGTTCACACAGCCCTACACAATCACACAGCCCGACACTATCACACAGCCCGACACGTTCACACAGCCCGACACGTTCACACAGCCCTACACATTCACACAGCCCGACACGTTCACACAGCCCGACACGTTCACACAGCCCTACACGTTCACACAGCCCTACACAATCACACAGCCCTACACAATCACACAGCCCTACACCATCGCACAGCCCGACACAATCACACAGCCCTACACAATCACACAGCCCTACACAATCGCACAGCCCGACACAATCGCACAGCCCGACACAATCGCACAGCCCGACACATTCACACAGCCCTACACAATCACACAGCCCGACACATTCACACAGCCCGACACAATCACACAGCCCTACACAATCACACAGCCCTACACATTCACACAGCCGTACACAATCACACAGCCCGACACATTCACACAGCCCGACACAATCACACAGCCCGACACAATCACACAGCCCTACACATTCACACAGCCAGACACAATCACACAGCCCGACACAATCACACAGCCCTACACCATCGCACAGCCCGACACCATCACACAGCCCGACACGTTCACACAGCCCGGCACGTTCACACAGCCCGACACGTTCACACAGCCCGACACGTTCACACAGCCCGACACGTTCACACAGTCCGACACGTTCACACAGTCCGACACGTTCACACAGTCCGACACGTTCACACAGTCCGACACGTTCACACAGTCTGACACGTTCACACAGCCCGACACGATCACACAGCCCGACACGATCACACAGCCCGACACGATCACACAGCCCGACACGATCACACAGCCCGACACGTTCACACAGCCCGACACGGTCACACAGCTCGACACGTTCACACAGCCCTACACGTTCACACAGCCCGACACGTTCACACAGCCCGACACGTTGACACAGCCCGACACAATCACACAGCCCGACAAGTTCACACAGCCCTACACAATCACACAGCCCTACACAATCACACAGCCCGACACGTTCACACAGCCTGACACGTTCACACAGACCGACACAATCACACAGCCCGACCCAATCACACAGCCCGACACAACCACACAGCCCTACACAATCACACAGCCCGACACGTTCACACAGCCCGACACGATCACACAGCCCGACACGTTCACACAACCCGACACGTTCACACAGCCCGACACGATCACACAGCCCGACACGTTCACACAGCCCTACACAATCACACAGCCCGACACGTTCGCACAGCCCGACACGTTCACACAGCCCGACACGTTCACACAGCCCGACACGTTCACACAGCCCGACACGTTCACACAGACCGACACGTTCACACAGACCGACACGTTCACACAGGCCGACACGTTCACACAGGCCGACACGTTCACACAGCCCGACACCTTCACACAGCCCGACACAATCACATAGCCCGACACGTTCACACAGCCCTACACGTTCACACAGCCCTACACGTTCACACAGCCCTACACAATCACATAGCCCGACACGTTCACACAGCCCTACACGTTCACACAGCCCTACACGTTCACACAGCCCGACACCTTCACACAGCCCGACACAATCACACAGCCCGACACGTTCACACAGCCCGACACGTTCACACAGCCCGACACGTTCACACAGCCCGACACGTTCACACAGCCCGACACCTTCACACAGCCCGACACAATCACACAGCCCGACACGTTCACACAGCACGACACGTTCACACAGCCCGACACGTTCACACAGCCCTACACGTTCACACAGCCCTACACGTTCACACAGCCCTACACGTTCACACAGCCCTACACAATCACACAGCCCTACACAATCACACAGCCCTACACCATCGCACAGCCCGACACAATCACACAGCCCTACACAATCACACAGCCCTACACAATCACACAGCCCGACACAATCGCACAGCCCGACACAATCACACAGCCCGACACAATCACACAGCCCGACACAATCACACAGCCCGACACAATCACACAGCCCGACACGTTCACACAGCCCGACACGTTCACACAGCCCGACACGTTCACACAGCCCGACACAATAACACAGCCCGACACGTTCACACAGCCCGACACATTCACACAGCCCGACACGTTCACACAGCCCGACACGTTCACACAGCCCGACACAATAACACAGCCCGACACGTTCACACAGCCCGACACGTTCACACAACCCGACACGTTCACACAGCCCGACACAATCACATAGCCCGACACAATCACATAGCCCGACACGTTCACACAGCCCTACACGTTCACACAGCCCTACACGTTCACACAGCCCTACACAATCACACAGCCCTACACAATCACACAGCCCTACACCATCGCACAGCCCGACACAATCACACAGCCCTACACAATCACACAGCCCTACACAATCACACAGCCCGACACAATCGCACAGCCCGACACAATCACACAGCCCGACACAATCACACAGCCCGACACAATCACACAGCCCGACACAATCACACAGCCCGACACTTTCACACAGCCCGACACGTTCACACAGCCCGACACGTTCACACAGCCCGACACGTTCACACAGCCCGACACGTTCACACAGCCCGACACGTTCACACAGCCCGACACGTTCACACAGCCCGACACGTTCACACAGCCCGACACGTTCACACAGCCCTACACGTTCACACAGCCCGACACGTTCACAGAGCCCGACACGTTCACAGAGCCCGACACTATCACACAGCCCGACACGTTCACACAGCCCGACACGTTCACACAGCCCGACACGTTCACACAGCCCGACACGTTCACACAGCCCGACACGTTCACACAGCCCTACACGTTCACACAGCCCTACACAATCACACAGCCCTACACAATCACACAGCCCTACACCATCGCACAGCCCGACACAATCACACAGCCCTACACAATCACACAGCCCTACACAATCGCACAGCCCGACACAATCGCACAGCCCGACACAATCGCACAGCCCGACACATTCACACAGCCCTACACAATCACACAGCCCGACACATTCACACAGCCCGACACAATCACACAGCCCTACACAATCACACAGCCCTACACATTCACACAGCCGTACACAATCACACAGCCCGACACATTCACACAGCCCGACACAATCACACAGCCCGACACAATCACACAGCCCTACACATTCACACAGCCAGACACAATCACACAGCCCGACACAATCACACAGCCCTACACAATCACACAGCCCGACACATTCACACAGCCCTACACAATCACACAGCCCGACACAATCACACAGCCCGACACAATCACACAGCCCGACACAATCACACAGCCCGACACAATCACACAGCCCGACACAATCACACAGCCCGACACAATCACACAGCCCGACACAATCACACAGCCCGACACAATCACACAGCCCGACACGTTCACACAGCCCGACACGTTCACACAGCCCGACACGTTCACTCAGCCCGACACGTTCACACAGCCCGACACGTTCACACAGCCCGACACGTTCACACAGCCCGACACGTTCACACAGCCCGACACGTTCACACAGCCCGACACGTTCACACAGCCCGACACGTTCACACAGCCCGACACGTTCACACAGCCCGACACGTTCACACAGCCCGACACGTTCACACAGCCCTACACGTTCACACAGCCCGACACGTTCACAGAGCCCGACACTATCACACAGCCCGACACGTTCACACAGCCCGACACGTTCACACAGCCCGACACGTTCACACAGCCCGACACGTTCACACAGCCCGACACGTTCACACAGCCCGACACGTTCACACAGCCCGACACGTTCACACAGCCCGACACGTTCACACAGCCCGACACGTTCACACAGCCCGACACGTTCACACAGCCCGACACGTTCACACAGCCCGACACGTTCACACAGCCCTACACAATCACACAGCCCGACACTATCACACAGCCCGACACGTTCACACAGCCCGACACGTTCACACAGCCCGACACGTTCACACAGCCCGACACGTTCACACAGCCCGACACGTTCACACAGCCCGACACGTTCACACAGCCCGACACGTTCACACAGCCCGACACGTTCACACAGCCCGACACGTTCACACAGCCCGACACGTTCACACAGCCCGACACGTTCACACAGCCCTACACGTTCACACAGCCCGACACGTTCACACAGCCCGACACGTTCACACAGCCCTACACGTTCACACAGCCCTACACGTTCACACAGCCCTACACAATCACACAGCCCTACACAATCACACAGCCCTACACCATCGCACAGCCCGACACAATCACACAGCCCTACACAATCACACAGCCCTACACAATCACACAGCCCGACACAATCGCACAGCCCGACACAATCGCACAGCCCGACACAATCACACAGCCCGACACAATCACACAGCCCGACACAATCACACAGCCCGACACGTTCACACAGCCCGACACGTTCACACAGCCCGACACGTTCACACAGCCCGACACGTTCACACAGCCCGACACGTTCACACAGCCCGACACGTTCACACAGCCCTACACGTTCACACAGCCCTACACGTTCACACAGCCCGACACGTTCACACAGCCCGACACTATCACACAGCCCGACACTATCACACAGCCCGACACGTTCACACAGCCCGACACGTTCACACAGCCCGACACGTTCACACAGCCCGACACGTTCACACAGCCCGACACGTTCACACAGCCCGACACGTTCACACAGCCCGACACGTTCACACAGCCCGACACGTTCACACAGCCCGACACGTTCACACAGCCCGACACGTTCACACAGCCCGACACGTTCACACAGCCCGACACGTTCACACAGCCCGACACGTTCACACAGCCCTACACAATCACACAGCCCGACACTATCACACAGCCCGACACGTTCACACAGCCCGACACGTTCACACAGCCCTACACATTCACACAGCCCGACACGTTCACACAGCCCGACACGTTCACACAGCCCTACACGTTCACACAGCCCTACACAATCACACAGCCCTACACAATCACACAGCCCTACACCATCGCACAGCCCGACACAATCACACAGCCCTACACAATCACACAGCCCTACACAATCGCACAGCCCGACACAATCGCACAGCCCGACACAATCGCACAGCCCGACACATTCACACAGCCCTACACAATCACACAGCCCGACACATTCACACAGCCCGACACAATCACACAGCCCTACACAATCACACAGCCCTACACATTCACACAGCCGTACACAATCACACAGCCCGACACATTCACACAGCCCGACACAATCACACAGCCCGACACAATCACACAGCCCTACACATTCACACAGCCAGACACAATCACACAGCCCGACACAATCACACAGCCCTACACCATCGCACAGCCCGACACCATCACACAGCCCGACACGTTCACACAGCCCGGCACGTTCACACAGCCCGACACGTTCACACAGCCCGACACGTTCACACAGCCCGACACGTTCACACAGTCCGACACGTTCACACAGTCCGACACGTTCACACAGTCCGACACGTTCACACAGTCCGACACGTTCACACAGTCTGACACGTTCACACAGCCCGACACGATCACACAGCCCGACACGATCACACAGCCCGACACGATCACACAGCCCGACACGATCACACAGCCCGACACGTTCACACAGCCCGACACGGTCACACAGCTCGACACGTTCACACAGCCCTACACGTTCACACAGCCCGACACGTTCACACAGCCCGACACGTTGACACAGCCCGACACAATCACACAGCCCGACAAGTTCACACAGCCCTACACAATCACACAGCCCTACACAATCACACAGCCCGACACGTTCACACAGCCTGACACGTTCACACAGACCGACACAATCACACAGCCCGACCCAATCACACAGCCCGACACAACCACACAGCCCTACACAATCACACAGCCCGACACGTTCACACAGCCCGACACGATCACACAGCCCGACACGTTCACACAACCCGACACGTTCACACAGCCCGACACGATCACACAGCCCGACACGTTCACACAGCCCTACACAATCACACAGCCCGACACGTTCGCACAGCCCGACACGTTCACACAGCCCGACACGTTCACACAGCCCGACACGTTCACACAGCCCGACACGTTCACACAGACCGACACGTTCACACAGACCGACACGTTCACACAGGCCGACACGTTCACACAGGCCGACACGTTCACACAGCCCGACACCTTCACACAGCCCGACACAATCACATAGCCCGACACGTTCACACAGCCCTACACGTTCACACAGCCCTACACGTTCACACAGCCCTACACAATCACATAGCCCGACACGTTCACACAGCCCTACACGTTCACACAGCCCTACACGTTCACACAGCCCGACACCTTCACACAGCCCGACACAATCACACAGCCCGACACGTTCACACAGCCCGACACGTTCACACAGCCCGACACGTTCACACAGCCCGACACGTTCACACAGCCCGACACCTTCACACAGCCCGACACAATCACACAGCCCGACACGTTCACACAGCACGACACGTTCACACAGCCCGACACGTTCACACAGCCCTACACGTTCACACAGCCCTACACGTTCACACAGCCCTACACGTTCACACAGCCCTACACAATCACACAGCCCTACACAATCACACAGCCCTACACCATCGCACAGCCCGACACAATCACACAGCCCTACACAATCACACAGCCCTACACAATCACACAGCCCGACACAATCGCACAGCCCGACACAATCACACAGCCCGACACAATCACACAGCCCGACACAATCACACAGCCCGACACAATCACACAGCCCGACACGTTCACACAGCCCGACACGTTCACACAGCCCGACACGTTCACACAGCCCGACACAATAACACAGCCCGACACGTTCACACAGCCCGACACATTCACACAGCCCGACACGTTCACACAGCCCGACACGTTCACACAGCCCGACACAATAACACAGCCCGACACGTTCACACAGCCCGACACGTTCACACAACCCGACACGTTCACACAGCCCGACACAATCACATAGCCCGACACAATCACATAGCCCGACACGTTCACACAGCCCTACACGTTCACACAGCCCTACACGTTCACACAGCCCTACACAATCACACAGCCCTACACAATCACACAGCCCTACACCATCGCACAGCCCGACACAATCACACAGCCCTACACAATCACACAGCCCTACACAATCACACAGCCCGACACAATCGCACAGCCCGACACAATCACACAGCCCGACACAATCACACAGCCCGACACAATCACACAGCCCGACACAATCACACAGCCCGACACTTTCACACAGCCCGACACGTTCACACAGCCCGACACGTTCACACAGCCCGACACGTTCACACAGCCCGACACGTTCACACAGCCCGACACGTTCACACAGCCCGACACGTTCACACAGCCCGACACGTTCACACAGCCCGACACGTTCACACAGCCCTACACGTTCACACAGCCCGACACGTTCACAGAGCCCGACACGTTCACAGAGCCCGACACTATCACACAGCCCGACACGTTCACACAGCCCGACACGTTCACACAGCCCGACACGTTCACACAGCCCGACACGTTCACACAGCCCGACACGTTCACACAGCCCGACAGGTTCACACAGCCCGACACGTTCACACAGCCCGACACGTTCACACAGCCCGACACGTTCACACAGCCCGACACGTTCACACAGCCCGACACGTTCACACAGCCCGACACGTTCACACAGTCCGACACGTTCACACAGCCCGACACGTTCACACAGCCCGACACGTTCACACAGCCCGACACGTTCACACAGCCCTACACAATCACACAGCCCGACACTATCACACAGCCCGACACGTTCACACAGCCCGACACGTTCACACAGCCCTACACGTTCACACAGCCCGACACGTTCACACAGCCCGACACGTTCACACAGCCCTACACGTTCACACAGCCCTACACAATCACACAGCCCTACACAATCACACAGCCCTACACAATCACACAGCCCTACACCATCGCACAGCCCGACACGTTCACACAGCCCTACACAATCGCACAGCCCGACACCATCGCACAGCCCTACACATTCACACAGCCCGACACGTTCACACAGCCCGACACGTTCACACAGCCCTACACAATCGCACAGCCCGACACCATCGCACAGCCCTACACAATCACACAGCCCGACACAATCACACAGCCCGACACAATCACACAGCCCTACACAATCACACAGCCCGACACAATCACACAGCCCGACACAATCACACAGCCCTACACAATCACACAGCCCTACACATTCACACAGCCCGACACGTTCACACAGCCCGACACAATCACACAGCCCTACACAATCACACAGCCCTACACATTCGCACAGCCCGACACAATCACACAGCCCGACACATTCACACAGCCCTACACAATCACACAGCCCGACACAATCACACAGCCCGACACAATCACACAGCCCGACACCATCGCACAGCCCGACACGTTCACACAGCCCGACACCATCGCACAGCCCGACACGTTCACACAGCCCTGCACATTCGCACAGCCTTACACAATCACACAGCCCGACACATTCACGCAGCCGGACACAATCACACAGCCCGACACAATCACACAGCCCGACACATTCACACAGCCCTACACGTTCACACAGCCCGGCACGTTCACACAGCCCGACACAATCACACAGCCCGACACAATCGTACAGCCCGACACAATCGTACAGCCCGACACAATCACACAGCCCGACACAATCACACAGCCCGACACAATCACACAGCCCGACACAATCACACAGCCCGACACAATCACACAGCCCGACACAATCACACAGCCCTACACATTCACACAGCCCGACACGTTCACACAGCCCGACACCTTCACACAGCCCGACACGTTCACACAGCCCGACACGTTCACACAGCCCGACACGTTCACACAGCCCGACACGTTCACACAGCCCGACACAATCACACAGCCCTACACAATCACACAGCCCGACACAATGACACAGCCCGACACAATCACACAGCCCGACACAATCACACAGCCCTACACGTTCACACAGCCCGACACGTTCACACAGCCCTACACCATCACACAGCCCTACACGTTCACACAGCCCTACACAATCACACAGCCCGACACAATCACACAGCCCGACACAATCACACAGCCCGACACGTTCACACAGCCCGACACAATCACACAGCCCGACACGTTCGCACAGCCCGACACCTTCACACAGCCCGACACAATCACACAGCCCGACACAATCACACAGCCCGACACGTTCGCACAGCCCGACACCTTCACACAGCCCGACACCTTCACACAGCCCGACACAATCACATAGCCCGACACGTTCACACAGCCCGACACCTTCACACAGCCCGACACGTTCACACAGCCCGACACGTTCACACGGCCCGACACGTTCACACAGCCCGACACAATCACATAGCCCGACACGTTCACACAGCCCTACACAATCACACAGCCCGACACAATCACACAGCCCGACACAATCACACAGCCCGACACGTTCACACAGCCCGACACCTTCACACAGCCCGACACCTTCACACAGCCCGACACGTTCACACAGCCCGACACATTCACACAGCCCGACACGTTCACACAGCCCGACACGTTCACACAGCCCGACACGTTCACACAGCCCGACACGTTCACACAGCCCGACACGTTCACACAGCCCGACACGTTCACACAGCCCGACACGTTCACACAGCCCGACACGTTCACACAGCCCGACACGTTCACACAGCCCGACACGTTCACACAGCCCGACACAATCACACAGCCCGACACGTTCACACAGCCCGACACCTTCACACAGCCCGACACGTTCACACAGCCCTACACAATCACACAGCCCGACACGTTCACACAGCCCGACACCTTCACACAGCCCGACACAATCACATAGCCCGACACGTTCACATAGCCCGACACGTTCACATAGCCCGACACGTTCACACAGCCCGACACGTTCACACAGCCCGACACGTTCACACAGCCCGACACCTTCACACAGCCCGACACCTTCACACAGCCCGACACCTTCACACAGCCCGACACGTTCACACAGCCCGACACGTTCACACAGCACGACACGATCACACAGCCCGACACGTTCACACAGCCCGACACGTTCACACAGCCCGACACGTTCACACAGCCCGACACGATCACACAGCCCGACACGTTCACACAGCCCGACACGTTCACACAGCCCGACACGTTCACACAGCCCGACACGTTCACACAGCCCGACACCTTCACACAGCCCGACACCTTCACACAGCCCGACACAATCACATAGCCCGACACGTTCACACAGCCCGACACCTTCACACAGCCCGACACAATCACATAGCCCGACACGTTCACACAGCCCTACACGTTCACACAGCCCTACACGTTCACACAGCCCTACACAATCACATAGCCCGACACGTTCACACAGCCCTACACGTTCACACAGCCCTACACGTTCACACAGCCCGACACCTTCACACAGCCCGACACAATCACACAGCCCGACACGTTCACACAGCCCGACACGTTCACACAGCCCGACACCTTCACACAGCCCGACACAATCACATAGCCCGACACGTTCACACAGCCCTACACGTTCACACAGCCCTACACGTTCACACAGCCCTACACAATCACACAGCCCTACACAATCACACAGCCCTACACCATCGCACAGCCCGACACAATCACACAGCCCTACACAATCACACAGCCCTACACAATCACACAGCCCGACACAATCGCACAGCCCGACACAATCACACAGCCCGACACAATCACACAGCCCGACACAATCACACAGCCCGACACGATCACACAGCCCGACACGTTCACACAGCCCGACACGTTCACACAGCCCGACACAATAACACAGCCCGACACGTTCACACAGCCCGACACGTTCACACAGCCCGACACGTTCACACAGCCCGACACGTTCACACAGCCCGACACAATCACATAGCCCGACACGTTCACACAGCCCTACACGTTCACACAGCCCTACACGTTCACACAGCCCGACACGTTCACAGAGCCCGACACGTTCACAGAGCCCGACACTATCACACAGCCCGACACGTTCACACAGCCCGACACGTTCACACAGCCCGACACGTTCACACAGCCCGACACGTTCACACAGCCCGACACGTTCACACAGCCCGACACGTTCACACAGCCCGACACGTTCACACAGCCCGACACGTTCACACAGCCCGACACGTTCACACAGCCCGACACGTTCACACAGCCCGACACGTTCACACAGCCCGACACGTTCACACAGCCCGACACGTTCACACAGCCCGACACGTTCACACAGCCCGACACGTTCACACAGCCCGACACGTTCACACAGCCCGACACGTTCACACAGCCCGACACGTTCACACAGCCCGACACGTTCACACAGCCCGACACGTTCACACAGCCCTACACAATCACACAGCCCGACACTATCACACAGCCCGACACGTTCACACAGCCCGACACGTTCACACAGCCCTACACATTCACACAGCCCGACACGTTCACACAGCCCGACACGTTCACACAGCCCTACACGTTCACACAGCCCTACACAATCACACAGCCCTACACAATCACACAGCCCTACACCATCGCACAGCCCGACACAATCACACAGCCCTACAAATTCACACAGCCCGACACCATCGCACAGCCCTACACAATCACACAGCCCGACACAATCACACAGCCCGACACAATCACACAGCCCTACACAATCACACAGCCCTACACAATCACACAGCCCTACACATTCACACAGCCCGACACCATCGCACAGCCCTACACAATCACACAGCCCGACACAATCACACAGCCCGACACAATCACACAGCCCTACACAATCACACAGCCCTACACAATCACACAGCCCTACACATTCACACAGCCCGACACCATCGCACGGCCCTACACATTCGCACAGCCTTACACAATCACACAGCCCGACACATTCACGCAGCCGGACACAATCACACAGCCCGACACAATCACACAGCCCGACACATTCACACAGCCCTACACGTTCACACAGCCCGGCACGTTCACACAGCCCGACACAATCACACAGCCCGACACAATCGTACAGCCCGACACAATCGTACAGCCCGACACAATCACACAGCCCGACACAATCACACAGCCCGACACAATCACACAGCCCGACACAATCACACAGCCCGACACAATCACACAGCCCGACACAATCACACAGCCCGACACGTTCACACAGCCCTACACCATCACACAGCCCTACACGTTCACACAGCCCTACACAATCACACAGCCCGACACAATCACACAGCCCGACACAATCACACAGCCCGACACGTTCACACAGCCCGACACCTTCACACAGCCCGACACCTTCACACAGCCCGACACAATCACATAGCCCGACACGTTCACACAGCCCGACACCTTCACACAGCCCGACACAATCACATAGCCCGACACGTTCACACAGCCCGACACCTTCACACAGCCCGACACCTTCACACAGCCCGACACGTTCACACAGCCCGACACGTTCACACAGCACGACACGTTCACACAGCCCGACACGTTCACACAGCCCGACACGTTCACACAGCCCGACACGTTCACACAGCCCGACACGATCACACAGCCCGACACGTTCACACAGCCCGACACGTTCACACAGCCCGACACGTTCACACAGCCCGACACGTTCACACAGCCCGACACCTTCACACAGCCCGACACAATCACATAGCCCGACACGTTCACACAGCCCGACACCTTCACACAGCCCGACACCTTCACACAGCCCGACACAATCACATAGCCCGACACGTTCACACAGCCCTACACGTTCACACAGCCCTACACGTTCACACAGCCCTACACAATCACATAGCCCGACACGTTCACACAGCCCTACACGTTCACACAGCCCTACACGTTCACACAGCCCGACACCTTCACACAGCCCGACACCTTCACACAGCCCGACACAATCACACAGCCCGACACGTTCACACAGCCCGACACGTTCACACAGCCCGACACCTTCACACAGCCCGACACAATCACATAGCCCGACACGTTCACACAGCCCTACACGTTCACACAGCCCTACACGTTCACACAGCCCTACACGTTCACACAGCCCTACACAATCACACAGCCCTACACAATCACACAGCCCTACACCATCGCACAGCCCGACACAATCACACAGCCCTACACAATCACACAGCCCTACACAATCACACAGCCCGACACAATCGCACAGCCCGACACAATCACACAGCCCGACACAATCACACAGCCCGACACAATCACACAGCCCGACACAATCACACAGCCCGACACGTTCACACAGCCCGACACGTTCACACAGCCCGACACAATAACACAGCCCGACACAATAACACAGCCCGACACGTTCACACAGCCCGACACGTTCACACAGCCCGACACGTTCACACAGCCCGACACGTTCACACAGCCCGACACAATCACATAGCCCGACACGTTCACACAGCCCTACACGTTCACACAGCCCTACACGTTCACACAGCCCGACACGTTCACAGAGCCCGACACTATCACACAGCCCGACACGTTCACACAGCCCGACACGTTCACACAGCCCGACACGTTCACACAGCCCGACACGTTCACACAGCCCGACACGTTCACACAGCCCGACACGTTCACACAGCCCGACACGTTCACACAGCCCGACACGTTCACACAGCCCGACACGTTCACACAGCCCGACACGTTCACACAGCCCGACACGTTCACACAGCCCGACACGTTCACACAGCCCGACACGTTCACACAGCCCGACACGTTCACACAGCCCGACACGTTCACACAGCCCTACACAATCACACAGCCCGACACTATCACACAGCCCGACACGTTCACACAGCCCGACACGTTCACACAGCCCTACACATTCACACAGCCCGACACGTTCACACAGCCCGACACGTTCACACAGCCCGACACGTTCACACAGCCCGACACGATCACACTGCCCGACACGTTCACACAGCCCGACACGTTCACACAGCCCGACACGTTCACACAGCCCTACACGTTCACACAGCCCGACACGTTCACACAGCCCGACACGTTCACACAGCCCGACACGTTCACACAGCCCTACACGTTCACACAGGCCGACACGTTCACACAGCCCGACACGTTCACACAGCCCGACACGTTCACACAGCCCTACACATTCACACAGCCCGACACGTTCACACAGCCCGACACGTTCACACAGCCCTACACGTTCACACAGCCCGGCACGTTCACACAGCCCGACACAATCACACAGCCCGACACAATCGTACAGCCCGACACAATCGTACAGCCCGACACAATCACACAGCCCGACACAATCACACAGCCCGACACAATCACACAGCCCGACACAATCACACAGCCCGACACAATCACACAGCCCGACACAATCACACAGCCCGACACAATCACACAGCCCGACACGTTCACACAGCCCTACACCATCACACAGCCCTACACGTTCACACAGCCCTACACAATCACACAGCCCGACACAATCACACAGCCCGACACAATCACACAGCCCGACACCTTCACACAGCCCGACACCTTCACACAGCCCGACACCTTCACACAGCCCGACACAATCACATAGCCCGACACGTTCACACAGCCCGACACCTTCACACAGCCCGACACAATCACACAGCCCGACACGTTCACACAGCCCGACACCTTCACACAGCCCGACACCTTCACACAGCCCGACACGTTCACACAGCCCGACACGTTCACACAGCACGACACGTTCACACAGCCCGACACGTTCACACAGCCCGACACGTTCACACAGCCCGACACGTTCACACAGCCCGACACGATCACACAGCCCGACACGTTCACACAGCCCGACACGTTCACACAGCCCGACACGTTCACACAGCCCGACACGTTCACACAGCCCGACACCTTCACACAGCCCGACACCTTCACACAGCCCGACACAATCACATAGCCCGACACGTTCACACAGCCCGACACCTTCACACAGCCCGACACCTTCACACAGCCCGACACAATCACATAGCCCGACACGTTCACACAGCCCTACACGTTCACACAGCCCTACACGTTCACACAGCCCTACACAATCACATAGCCCGACACGTTCACACAGCCCTACACGTTCACACAGCCCTACACGTTCACACAGCCCGACACCTTCACACAGCCCGACACAATCACACAGCCCGACACGTTCACACAGCCCGACACGTTCACACAGCCCGACACCTTCACACAGCCCGACACAATCACATAGCCCGACACGTTCACACAGCCCTACACGTTCACACAGCCCTACACGTTCACACAGCCCTACACAATCACACAGCCCTACACAATCACACAGCCCTACACCATCGCACAGCCCGACACAATCACACAGCCCTACACAATCACACAGCCCTACACAATCACACAGCCCGACACAATCGCACAGCCCGACACAATCACACAGCCCGACACAATCACACAGCCCGACACAATCACACAGCCCGACACAATCACACAGCCCGACACGTTCACACAGCCCGACACGTTCACACAGCCCGACACAATAACACAGCCCGACACAATAACACAGCCCGACACGTTCACACAGCCCGACACGTTCACACAGCCCGACACGTTCACACAGCCCGACACGTTCACACAGCCCGACACAATCACATAGCCCGACACGTTCACACAGCCCTACACGTTCACACAGCCCTACACGTTCACACAGCCCGACACGTTCACAGAGCCCGACACTATCACACAGCCCGACACGTTCACACAGCCCGACACGTTCACACAGCCCGACACGTTCACACAGCCCGACACGTTCACACAGCCCGACACGTTCACACAGCCCGACACGTTCACACAGCCCGACACGTTCACACAGCCCGACACGTTCACACAGCCCGACACGTTCACACAGCCCGACACGTTCACACAGCCCGACACGTTCACACAGCCCGACACGTTCACACAGCCCGACACGTTCACACAGCCCGACACGTTCACACAGCCCGACACGTTCACACAGCCCTACACAATCACACAGCCCGACACTATCACACAGCCCGACACGTTCACACAGCCCGACACGTTCACACAGCCCTACACATTCACACAGCCCGACACGTTCACACAGCCCGACACGTTCACACAGCCCGACACGTTCACACAGCCCGACACGATCACACTGCCCGACACGTTCACACAGCCCGACACGTTCACACAGCCCGACACGTTCACACAGCCCTACACGTTCACACAGCCCGACACGTTCACACAGCCCGACACGTTCACACAGCCCGACACGTTCACACAGCCCTACACGTTCACACAGGCCGACACGTTCACACAGCCCGACACGTTCACACAGCCCGACACGTTCACACAGCCCTACACATTCACACAGCCCGACACGTTCACACAGCCCGACACGTTCACACAGCCCTACACGTTCACACAGCCCTACACAATCACACAGCCCTACACAATCACACAGCCCTACACCATCGCACAGCCCGACACAATCACACAGCCCTACACAATCACACAGCCCGACACATTCACACAGCCCGACACATTCACACAGCCCTACACGTTCACACAGCCCGACACAATCACACAGCCCTACACAATCACACAGCCCGACACATTCACACAGCCCGACACGTTCACACAGCCCTACACGTTCACACAGGCCGACACGTTCACACAGCCCGACACGTTCACACAGCCCGACACGTTCACACAGCCCTACACATTCACAAAGCCCGACACGTTCACACAGCCCGACACGTTCACACAGCCCTACACGTTCACACAGCCCTACACAATCACACAGCCCTACACAATCACACAGCCCTACACCATCGCACAGCCCGACACATTCACACAGCCCGACACCATCGCACAGCCCTACACAATCACACAGCCCGACACAATCACACAGCCCGACACAATCACACAGCCCTACACAATCACACAGCCCTACACATTCACACAGCCCGACACCATCGCACAGCCCGACACGTTCACACAGCCCTGCACATTCGCACAGCCTTACACAATCACACAGCCTTACACAATCACAGAGCCCGACACAATCACACAGCCCGACACAATCACACAGCCCGACACATTCACACAGCCCTACACGTTCACACAGCCCGGCACGTTCACACAGCCCGACACAATCACACAGCCCGACACAATCACACAGCCCGACACAATCGTACAGCCCGACACAATCGTACAGCCCGACACAATCACACAGCCCGACACAATCACACAGCCCGACACAATCACACAGCCCGACACAATCACACAGCCCGACACGTTCACACAGCCCTACACCATCACACAGCCCTACACGTTCACACAGCCTGACACTTCACACAGCCCTACACAATCACACAGCCCGACACAATCACATAGCCCGACACAATCACACAGCCCGACACCTTCACACAGCCCGACACAATCACATAGCCCGACACGTTCACACAGCCCTACACGTTCACACAGCCCTACACGTTCACACAGCCCTACACAATCACATAGCCCGACACGTTCACACAGCCCTACACGTTCACACAGCCCTACACGTTCACACAGCCCGACACCTTCACACAGCCCGACACAATCACACAGCCCGACACGTTCACACAGCCCGACACGTTCACACAGCCCGACACCTTCACACAGCCCGACACAATCACACAGCCCGACACAATCACACAGCCCGACACGTTCACACAGCCCTACACAATCACACAGCCCTACACAATCACACAGCCCTACACCATCGCACAGCCCGACAGAATCACACAGCCCTACACAATCACACAGCCCTACACAATCACACAGCCCGACACAATCGCACAGCCCGACACAATCACACAGCCCGACACAATCACACAGCCCGACACAATCACACAGCCCGACACGTTCACACAGCCCGACACGTTCACACAGCCCGACACAATAACACAGCCCGACACGTTCACACAGCCCGACACGTTCACACAGCCCGACACGTTCACACAGCCCGACACAATCACATAGCCTGACACGTTCACACAGCCCTACACGTTCACACAGCCCTACACGTTCACACAGCCCTACACGTTCACACAGCCCTACACAATCACACAGCCCTACACAATCACACAGCCCTACACCATCGCACAGCCCGACACAATCACACAGCCCTACACAATCACACAGCCCTACACAATCACACAGCCCGACACAATCGCACAGCCCGACACAATCACACAGCCCGACACAATCACACAGCCCGACACAATCACACAGCCCGACACGTTCACACAGCCCGACACGTTCACACAGCCCGACACGTTCACACAGCCCGACACGTTCACACAGCCCGACACGTTCACACAGCCCGACACGTTCACACAGCCCGACACGTTCACACAGCCCGACACGTTCACACAGCCCGACACGTTCACACAGCCCGACACGTTCACACAGCCCGACACGTTCACACAGCCCTACACGTTCACACAGCCCGACACGTTCACAGAGCCCGACACGTTCACAGAGCCCGACACTATCACACAGCCCGACACGTTCACACAGCCCGACACGTTCACACAGCCCGACACGTTCACACAGCCCGACACGTTCACACAGCCCGACACGTTCACACAGCCCGACACGTTCACACAGCCCGACACGTTCACACAGCCCGACACGTTCACAGAGCCCGACACGTTCACAGAGCCCGACACTATCACACAGCCCGACACGTTCACACAGCCCGACACGTTCACACAGCCCGACACGTTCACACAGCCCTACACGATCACACAGCCCTACACAATCGCACAGCCCGACACAATCACACAGCCCGACACGTTCACACAGACCGACACGTTCACACAGACCGACACGTTCACACAGACCGACACGTTCACACAGCCCGACACGTTCACACAGCCCGACACGTTCACACAGCCCGACACGTTCACACAGCCCGACACTATCACACAGCCCGACACGTTCACACAGCCCGACACGTTCACACAGCCCGACACGTTCACACAGCCCGACACGTTCACACAGCCCGACACGTTCACACAGCCCTACACGTTCACACAGCCCTACACAATCACACAGCCCTACACAATCACACAGCCCTACACCATCGCACAGCCCGACACAATCACACAGCCCTACACAATCACACAGCCCTACACAATCACACAGCCCGACACAATCGCACAGCCCGACACATTCACACAGCCCTACACAATCACACAGCCCGACACATTCACACAGCCCGACACAATCACACAGCCCTACACAATCACACAGCCCTACACATTCACACAGCCGTACACAATCACACAGCCCGACACATTCACACAGCCCGACACAATCACACAGCCCTACACAATCACACAGCCCTACACATTCACACAGCCAGACACAATCACACAGCCCGACACAATCACACAGCCCTACACCATCGCACAGCCCGACACCATCACACAGCCCGACACGTTCACACAGCCCGGCACGTTCACACAGCCCGACACGTTCACACAGCCCGACACGTTCACACAGCCCGACACGTTCACACAGTCCGACACGTTCACACAGTCCGACACGTTCACACAGTCCGACACGTTCACACAGTCCGACACGTTCACACAGTCCGACACGTTCACACAGCCCGACACGATCACACAGCCCGACACGATCACACAGCCCGACACGATCACACAGCCCGACACGATCACACAGCCCGACACGATCACACAGCCCGACACGTTCACACAGCCCGACACGGTCACACAGCTCGACACGTTCACACAGCCCTACACGTTCACACAGCCCGACACGTTCACACAGCCCGACACGTTCACACAGCCCGACACGTTCACACAGCCCGACACGTTCACACAGCCCTACACAATCACACAGCCCTACACAATCACACAGCCCGACACAATCACACAGCCTGACACAATCACACAGCCCGACACGTTCACACAGCCTGACACGTTCACACAGACCGACACAATCACACAGCCCGACCCAATCACACAGCCCGACACAATCACACAGCCCGGCACAACCACACAGCCCTACACAATCACACAGCCCGACACGTTCACACAGCCCGACACGATCACACAGCCCGACACGTTCACACAACCCGACACGTTCACACAGCCCGACACGATCACACAGCCCGACACGTTCACACAGCCCTACACAATCACACAGCCCGACACGTTCGCACAGCCCGACACGTTCACACAGCCCGACACGTTCACACAGCCCGACACGTTCACACAGACCGACACGTTCACACAGACCGACACGTTCACACAGACCGACACGTTCACACAGGCCGACACGTTCACACAGGCCGACACGTTCACACAGGCCGACACGTTCACACAGGCCGACACAATCACACAGACCGACACAACCACACAGCCCGACACAATCACACAGCCCGGCACAACCACACAGCACGACACAATCACACAGCCCGACACGTTCACACAGCCCGACACGTTCACACAGCCCGACACGTTCACACAGACCGACACGTTCACAGAGCCCGACACGTTCACAGAGCCCGACACTATCACACAGCCCGACACGTTCACACAGCCCGATACGTTCACACAGACCGACACGTTCACACAGACCGACACAATCACACAGCCCTACACAATCACACAGCCCTACACAATCACACAGCCCGACACAATCACACAGCCCGACACAATCACACAGCCCGACACAATCACACAGCCCTACACATTCACACAGCCCGACACCATCGCACAGCCCTACACAATCACACAGCCCGACACAATCACACAGCCCGACACAATCACACAGCCCTACACATTCACACAGCCCGACACTATCGCACAGCCCGACACGTTCACACAGCCCTGCACATTCGCACAGCCTTACACAATCACACAGCCCGACACATTCACGCAGCCGGACACAATCACACAGCCCGACACAATCACACAGCCCGACACATTCACACAGCCCTACACGTTCACACAGCCCGGCACGTTCACACAGCCCGACACAATCACACAGCCCGACACAATCGTACAGCCCGACACAATCGTACAGCCCGACACAATCACACAGCCCGACACAATCACACAGCCCGACACAATCACACAGCCCGACACAATCACACAGCCCGACACAATCACACAGCCCGACACGTTCACACAGCCCGACACGTTCACACAGCCCGACACGTTCACACAGCCCGACACGTTCACACAGCCCGACACAATCACACAGCCCGACACAATCACATAGCCCGACACCTTCACACAGCCCGACACCTTCACACAGCCCGACACAATCACATAGCCCGACACGTTCACACAGCCCTACACGTTCACACAGCCCTACACGTTCACACAGCCCTACACGATCACATAGCCCGACACGTTCACACAGCCCTACACGTTCACACAGCCCTACACGTTCACACAGCCCGACACCTTCACACAGCCCGACACAATCACACAGCCCGACACGTTCACACAGCCCGACACGTTCACACAGCCCGACACGTTCACACAGCCCGACACCTTCACACAGCCCGACACAATCACACAGCCCGACACGTTCACACAGCCCTACACGTTCACACAGCCCTACACGTTCACACAGCCCTACACAATCACACTGCTCGACACGATCACACAGCCCGACACGATCACACAGCCCGACACGATCACACAGCCCGACACGATCACACAGCCCGACACGATCACACAGCCCGACACGTTCACACAGCCCGACACAATCACACAGCCCTACACAATCACACAACCCGACACGTTCGCACAGCCCTACACAATCACACAGCCCGACACAATCACACAGCCCTACACAATCACACAGCCCTACACAATCACACAGCCCTACACAATCACACAGCCCTACACAATCACACAGCCCGACACATTCACACAGCCCTACACAATCACACAGCCCGACACAATCACACAGCCCGACACAATCACACAGCCCGACACGATCACACAGCCCGACACGTTCACACAGCCCGACACGTTCACACAGCCCGACACGTTCACACAGCCCGACACGTTCACACAGCCCGACACGTTCACACAGCCCGACACGTTCACACAGCCCGACACGTTCACACAGCCCGACACGTTCACACAGCCCGACACGTTCACACAGCCCGACACGTTCACACAGCCCGACACGTTCACACAGCCCTACACGTTCACACAGCCCGACACGTTCACAGAGCCCGACACTATCACACAGCCCGACACGTTCACACAGCCCGACACGTTCACACAGCCCGACACGTTCACACAGCCCGACACGTTCACACAGCCCGACACGTTCACACAGCCCGACACGTTCACACAGCCCGACACGTTCACACAGCCCGACACGTTCACACAGCCCGACACGTTCACACAGCCCGACACGTTCACACAGCCCGACACGTTCACACAGCCCGACACGTTCACACAGCCCGACACGTTCACACAGCCCGACACGTTCACACAGCCCGACACGTTCACACAGCACGACACGTTCACACAGCACGACACGTTCACACAGCCCGACACGTTCACACAGCCCGACACGTTCACACAGCCCGACACGTTCACACAGCCCTACACAATCACACAGCCCGACACTATCACACAGCCCGACACGTTCACACAGCCCGACATGTTCACACAGCCCTACACGTTCACACAGCCCGACACGTTCACACAGCCCGACACGTTCACACAGCCCTACACGTTCACACAGCCCTACACAATCACACAGCCCTACACAATCACACAGCCCTACACCATCGCACAGCCCGACACAATCACACAGCCCGACACAATCACACAGCCCTACACAATCACACAGCCCGACACAATCACACAGCCCTACACAATCACACAGCCCGAAACAATCACACAGCCCGACACATTCACACAGCCCTACACAATCACACAGCCCTACACAATCACACAGCCCTACACAATCACACAGCCCGACACAATCACACAGCCCGAAACAATCACACAGCCCGAAACAATCACACAGCCCGACACATTCACACAGCCCTACACAATCACACAGCCCGACACATTCACACAGCCCGACACATTCACACAGCCCGACACATTCACACAGCCCGACACAATCACACAGCCCGACACAATCACACAGCCCTACACAATCACACAGCCCGAAACAATCACACAGCCCGACACATTCACACAGCCCTACACAATCACACAGCCCTACACAATCACACAGCCCTACACAATCACACAGCCCGACACAATCACACAGCCCTACACAATCACACAGCCCGAAACAATCACACAGCCCGACACATTCACACAGCCCTACACAATCACACAGCCCGACACATTCACACAGCCCGACACATTCACACAGCCCGACACATTCACACAGCCCGACACATTCACACAGCCCGACACAATCACACAGCCCTACACAATCACACAGCCCTACACATTCACACCGCCGTACACAATCACACAGCCCGACACATTCACACAGCCCGACACAATCACACAGCCCTACACAATCACACAGCCCTACACATTCACACAGCCAGACACAATCACACAGCCCGACACAATCACACAGCCCGACACGTTCACACAGCCCGGCACGTTCACACAGCCCGACACGTTCACACAGCCCGACACGTTCACACAGCCCGACACGTTCACACAGCCCGACACGTTCACACAGTCCGACACGTTCACACAGCCCGACACGTTCACACAGCCCGACACGTTCACACAGTCCGACACGTTCACACAGCCCGACACGTTCACACAGCCCGACACGTTCACACAGCCCGACACGTTCACACAGCCCGACACGTTCACACAGCCCGACACGTTCACACAGCCCGACACGTTCACACAGCCCGACACGTTCACACAGCCCGACACGTTCACACAGCCCGACACGTTCACACAGCCCGACACGTTCACACAGCCCGACACGTTCACACAGCCCGACACGTTCACACAGCCCGACACGTTCACACAGCCCGACACGTTCACACAGCCCGACACGTTCACACAGCCCGACACGTTCACACAGCCCGACACGTTCACACAGCCCGACACGTTCACACAGCCCGACACGTTCACACAGCCCGACACGTTCACACAGCCCGACACAGTCACACAGCCCGACATGTTCACACAGCCCGACAAGTTCACACAGCCCGACACTATCACACACCCCGGCACAATCACACAGCCCGACACGTTCACACAGCCCGACACGTTCACACAGCCCGACACGTTCACACAGCCCGACACAATCACACAGCCCTACACGATCACACAGCCCGACACGTTCACACAGCCCGACACGTTCACACAGCCCGACACGTTCACTCAGCGCGACACGTTCACACAGCCCGACACGTTCACACAGCCCGACACGTTCACACAGCCCGACACGTTCACACAGACCGACACAATCACACAGCCAGACACAATCACAGAGCCCGGCACAATCACACAGCCCGACACGTTCACACAGCCCGACACGTTCACACAGCCCGACACGTTCACACAGCCCGACACGTTCACACAGACCGACACAATCACACAGCCCGACACAATCACACAGCCCGACACAATCACACAGCCCGACACGTTCACACAGCCCGACACGTTCACACAGCCCGACACGTTCACACAGCCCGACACGTTCACACAGACCGACACGTTCACACAGACCGACACGTTCACACAGACCGACACAATCACACAGCCCGACACAATCACAGAGCCCGGCACAATCACACAGCCCGACACGTTCACACAGCCCGACACGTTCACACAGCCTGACACGTTCACACAGACCGACACAATCACAAAGCCCGACACAATCACACAGCCCGGCACAATCACACAGCCCGGCACAACCACACAGCCCTACACAATCACACAGCCCGACACGTTCACACAGCCCGACACGATCACACAGCCCGACACGATCACACAGCCCGACACGTTCACACAACCCGACAAGTTCACACAGCCCGACACAATCACACAGCCCTACACAATCACACAGCCCTACACAATCGCACAGCCCTACACAATCACACAGCCCTACACAATCACACAGCCCTACACAATCACACAGCCCTACACAATCACACAGCCCGACACGTTCGCACAGCCCGACACGTTCGCACAGCCCGACACGTTCACACAGACCGACACGTTCACACAGACCGACACGTTCACACAGGCCGACACGTTCACACAGGCCGACACGTTCACACAGGCCGACACAATCACACAGACCGACACAATCACACAGACCGACACAACCACACAGCCCGACACAATCACACAGCCCGGCACAACCACGCAGCACGACACGTTCACACAGCCCGACACGTTCACACAGCCCGACACGTTCACACAGACCGACACGTTCACACAGACCGACACGTTCACACAGACCGACACGTTCACACAGCCCGACACGTTCACACAGCCCGACACGTTCACACAGACCGACACAATCACACAGCCCGACACAATCACATAGCCCGGCACAATCACACAGCCCGACACAATCACACAGCCCGACACGTTCACACAGCCCGACACGTTCACACAGCCTGACAAGTTCACACAGACCGACACAATCACACAGCCCGACACAATCACACAGCCCGGCACATCCACACAGCCCTACACAATCACACAGCCCGACACGTTCACACAGCCCGACACGTTCACACAGCCCGACACGTTCACACAGCCCGACACGTTCACACAGCCCGACACGTTCACACAGCCCGACACGTTCACACAGCCCGACACGTTCACACAGCCCGACACGTTCACACAGCCCGACACGTTCACACAGCCCGACACGATCACACAGCCCTACACAATCGCACAGCCCTACACAATCGCACAGCCCTACACAATCACACAGCCCTACACAATCACACAGCCCTACACGATCACACAGCCCGACACGTTCACACAGCCCGACACGTTCGCACAGCCCGACACGTTCACACAGACCGACACGTTCACACAGACCGACACGTTCACACAGCCCGACACGTTCACACAGCCCCACACAACCACACAGCCCGACACAACCACACAGCCCGACACGTTCACACAGCCCGACACGTTCACACAGCCCGACACGTTCGCACAGCCCGACACGTTCACACAGACCGACACGTTCACACAGACCGACACGTTCACACAGCCCGACACGTTCACACAGCCCCACACAATCGCACAGCCCGACACGTTCGCACAGCCCGACACGTTCACACAGCCCGACACGTTCACACAGGCCGAAACAATCACACAGACCGACACAATCACACAGACCGACACAATCACACAGACCGACACAATCGCACAGCCCGGCACAACCACACAGCCCGGCACAACCACACAGCCCGACACAATCGCACAGCCCGACACGTTCGCACAGCCCGACACGTTCACACAGCCCGACACGTTCACACAGGCCGAAACAATCACACAGACCGACACAACCACACAGCCCGACACCATCACACAGCCCTACACAATCACACAGCCCTACACAATTACACAGCCCGACACAATCACACAGCCCGACACAATCACACAGCCCGACACGCTCACACAGCCCGACACGCTCACACAGCCCGACACGCTCACACAGCCCGACACGTTCACACAGCCTGACACGTTCACACAGCCCGACACAATCACACAGCCCGACACAATCACACAGCCCGACACAACACACAGCCCTACACATTGGGCAGCACGGTGGCATGGTGGTTAGCACAATTGCTTCACAGCTCCAGGGTCCCAGGTTCGATTCCGGCTTGGGTCACTGTCTGTGCGGAGTCTGCACATCGTCCCCGTGTGTGCGTGGGTTTCCTCCGGGTGCTCCGGTTTCCTCCCACTGTCCAAAGATGTGCAGGTTAGGTGGATTGGCCATGATAAATTGCCCTTAGTGTTCAAAATTGCCCTTAGTGTTGGGTGGGGTTACTGGGTTATGGGGATCGGGCGGAGGTGTTGACCTTGGGTAGGGTGCTCTTTCCAAGAGCCGGTGCAGACTCGATGGGCTGAATGGCCTCCTTCTGCACTGTAAATTCTATGTTAAAAAAATTCTATGTTCCCACAGCCCTACACGTTCACACAGCCCGACACGTTCACACAGCCCGACACGTTCACACAGCCCGACACGTTCACACAGCCCGACACGTTCACACAGCCCGACACGTTCACACAGCCCGACACGTTCACACAGCCCGACACGTTCACACAGCCCGACACGTTCACACAGCCCGACACGTTCACACAGCCCGACACGTTCACACAGCCCGACACGTTCACGCAGCCCGACACAATCACGCAGCCCGACACAATCACGCAGCCCGACACGTTCACACAGCCCGACACGTTCACACAGCCCGACACGTTCACACAGCCCGACACGTTCACACAGCCCGACACGTTCACACAGCCCGACACGTTCACACAGCCCGACACGTTCACACAGCCCGACACGTTCACACAGCCCGACACGTTCACACAGCCCGACACGTTCACACAGCCCGACACGTTCACACAGCCCGACACGTTCACACAGCCCGACACGTTCACACAGCCCGACACGTTCACACAGCCCGACACGTTCACACAGCCCGACACGTTCACACAGCCCGACACGTTCACACAGCCCGACACGTTCACACAGCCCGACACGTTCACACAGCCCGACACGTTCACACAGCCCGACACGTTCACACAGCCCGACACGTTCACACAGCCCGACACGTTCACACAGCCCGACACGTTCACACAGCCCGACACGTTCACACAGCCCGACACGTTCACACAGCCCGACACGTTCACACAGCCCGACACGTTCACACAGCCCGACACGTTCACACAGCCCGACACGTTCACACAGCCCGACACGTTCACACAGCCCGACACGTTCACACAGCCCGACACGTTCACACAGCCCGACACGTTCACACAGCCCGACACGTTCACACAGCCCGACACGTTCACACAGCCCGACACGTTCACACAGCCCGACACGTTCACACAGCCCGACACGTTCACACAGCCCGACACGTTCACACAGCCCGACACGTTCACACAGCCCGACACGTTCACACAGCCCGACACGTTCACACAGCCCGACACGTTCACACAGCCCGACACGTTCACACAGCCCGACACGTTCACACAGCCCGACACGTTCACACAGCCCGACACGTTCACACAGCCCGACACGTTCACACAGCCCGACACGTTCACACAGCCCGACACGTTCACACAGCCCGACACGTTCACACAGCCCGACACGTTCACACAGCCCGACACGTTCACACAGCCCGACACGTTCACACAGCCCGACACGTTCACACAGCCCGACACGTTCACACAGCCCGACACGTTCACACAGCACGACACGTTCACACAGCCCGACACGTTCACACAGCACGACACGTTCACACAGCCCGACACGTTCACACAGCCCGACACGTTCACACAGCCCGACACGTTCACACAGCCCTACACAATCACACAGCCCGACACGTTCGCACAGCCCGACACGTTCGCACAGCCCGACACGTTCGCACAGCCCGACACGTTCGCACAGCCCGACACGTTCGCACAGCCCGACACGTTCGCACAGCCCGACACGTTCACACAGCCCGACACGTTCACACAGCCCGACACGTTCACACAGCCCGACACGTTCACACAGCCCGACACGTTCACACAGCCCGACACGTTCACACAGCCCGACACGTTCACACAGCCCGACACGTTCACACAGCCCGACACGTTCACACAGCCCGACACGTTCACACAGCCCGACACGTTCACACAGCCCGACACGTTCACACAGTCCGACACGTTCACACAGCCCGACACGTTCACACAGCCCGACACGTTCACACAGCCCTACACGTTCACACAGCCCGACACGTTCACACAGCCCGACACAATCACACAGCCCGACACAATCACACAGCCCGACACGTTCACACAGCCCTACACGTTCACACAGCCCGACACAATCACACAGCCCGACACAATCACACAGCCCGACACGTTCACACAGCCCTACACGTTCACACAGCCCTACACAATCACACAGCCAGACACAATCACACAGCCCGACACAATCACACAGCCATACACAATCACACAGCCCGACACGTTCACACAGCCCGACACGTTCACACAGCCCGACACGTTCACACAGCCCGACACGTTCACACAGCCCGACACGTTCACACAGCCCGACACGTTCACACAGCCCGACACGTTCACACAGCCCGACACGTTCACACAGCCCGACACGTTCACACAGCCCGACACGTTCACACAGCCCGACACGTTCACACAGCCCGACACGTTCACACAGCCCGACACGTTCACACAGCCCGACACGTTCACACAGCCCTACACAATCACACAGCCCGACACGTTCACACAGCACGACACGTTCACACAGCACGACACGTTCACACAGCCCGACACGTTCACACAGCCCGACACGATCACACAGCCCGACACGTTCACACAGCCCGACACGTTCACACAGCCCGACACGTTCACACAGCCCGACACGTTCACACAGCCCGACACGTTCACACAGCCCGACACGTTCACACAGCCCGACACGTTCACACAGCCCGACACGTTCACACAGCCCGACACGTTCACACAGCCCTACACAATCACACAGCCCGACACAATCACACAGCCCGACACGTTCACACAGTCCGACACGTTCACACAGCCCGACACGTTCACACAGCCCGACACGTTCACACAGCCCGACACGTTCACACAGCCCGACACGTTCACACAGCCCGACACGTTCACACAGCCCGACACGTTCACACAGCCCGACACGTTCACACAGCCCGACACGTTCACACAGCCCGACACGTTCACACAGCCCGACACGTTCACACAGCCCGACACGTTCACACAGCCCGACACGTTCACACAGCCCGACACGTTCACACAGCCCGACACGTTCACACAGCCCGACACGTTCACACAGCCCGACACGTTCACACAGCACGACACGTTCACACAGCCCGACACGTTCACACAGCCCGACACGTTCACACAGCCCGACACGTTCACACAGACCACCACAATCACACAGCCCTACACGTTCACACAGCCCGACACGTTCACACAGCCCGACACGTTCACACAGCCCGACACGTTCACACAGCCCGACACGTTCACACAGCCCGACACGTTCACACAGCCCGACACGTTCACACAGCCCGACACGTTCACACAGCCCGACACGTTCACACAGCCCGACACGTTCACACAGCCCGACACGTTCACACAGCCCGACACGTTCACACAGCCCTACACGTTCACACAGCCCTACACGTTCACACAGCCCTACACGTTCACACAGCCCGACACGTTCACACAGCCCGACACGTTCACACAGCCCGACACGTTCACACAGCCCTACACGTTCACACAGCCCTACACGTTCACACAGCCCTACACGTTCACACAGCCCTACACAATCACACAGCCCGACACGTTCACACAGCCCGACACGTTCACACAGCCCGACACAATCACACAGCCCGACACGTTCACACAGCCCGACACGTTCACACAGCCCGACACGTTCACACAGCCCGACACGTTCACACAGCCCGACACGTTCACACAGCCCGACACGTTCACACAGCCCGACACGTTCACACAGCCCGACACTATCACACAGCCCGACACGTTCACACAGCCCGACACGTTCACACAGCCCGACACGTTCACACAGCCCGACACGTTCACACAGCCCGACACGTTCACACAGCCCGACACGTTCACACAGCCCGACACGTTCACACAGCCCGACACGTTCACACAGCCCGACACTATCACACAGCCCGACACTATCACACAGCCCGACACGTTCACACAGCCCGACACTATCACACAGCCCGACACGTTCACACAGCCCGACACGTTCACACAGCCCGACACGTTCACACAGCCCGACACGTTCACACAGCCCGACACGTTCACACAGCCCGACACAATCACACAGCCCGACACAATCACACAGCCCGACACGTTCACACAGCCCGACACGTTCACACAGCCCGACACGTTCACACAGCCCGACACGTTCACACAGCCCGACACGTTCACACAGCCCGACACGTTCACACAGCCCGACACGTTCACACAGCCCGACACGTTCACACAGCCCGACACGTTCACACAGCCCGACACGTTCACACAGCCCGACACGTTCACACAGCCCGACACGTTCACACAGCCCGACACGTTCACACAGCCCGACACGTTCACACAGCCCGACACGTTCACACAGCCCGACACGTTCACACAGCCCGACACGTTCACACAGCCCGACACGTTCACACAGCCCGACACGTTCACACAGCCCGACACGTTCACACAGCCCGACACGTTCACACAGCCCGACACGTTCACACAGCCCGACACGTTCACACAGCCCGACACGTTCACACAGCCCGACACGTTCACACAGCCCGACACGTTCACACAGCCCGACACGTTCACACAGCCCGACACGTTCACACAGCCCGACACGTTCACACAGCCCGACACATTCACACAGCCCGACACAATCACACAGCCCTACACAATCACACAGCCCTACACAATCACACAGCCCGACACGTTCACACAGCCCGACACGTTCACACAGACCGACACGTTCACACAGGCCGACACGTTCACACAGGCCGACACGTTCACACAGGCCGACACGTTCACACAGGCCGACACGTTCACACAGACCGACACGACCACACAGCCCGACACAATCACACAGCCCGACACAATCACACAGCCCGACACAATCACACAGCCCGACACAATCACACAGCCCGACACAATCACACAGCCCGACACAATCACACAGCCCGACACAATCACACAGCCCGACACAATCACACAGCCCGACACAATCACACAGCCCGGCACAATCACACAGTCCGACGCGTTCACACTGCCCGACACAATCACACAGCCCGACACAATCACACAGCCCGACACAACCACACAGCCCGACACAACCACACAGCACGACACAATCACACAGCCCGGCACAATCACACAGTCCGACGCGTTCACACTGCCCGACACAATCACACAGCCCGACACGTTCACACAGCCCGACACGTTCACACAGCCCGACACGTTCACACAGCCCGACACGTTCACACAGCCCGACACAATCACACAGCCCGACACAATCACACAGCCCGACACAATCACACAGCCCGACACAATCACACAGCCCGACACAATCACACAGCCCGACACAATCACACAGCCCGACACAATCACACAGCCCGACACAATCACACAGCCCGACACAATCACACAGCCCGACACAATCACACAGCCCGACACAATCACACAGCCCGACACAATCACACAGCCCGACACAATCACACAGCCCGACACAATCACACAGCCCGACACAATCACACAGCCCGACACAATCACACAGCCCGACACAATCACACAGCCCGACACAATCACACAGCCCGACACAACACACAGCCCTACACGTTGGGCAGCACGGTAGCATGGTGGTTAGCACAATTGCTTCACAGCTCCAGGGTCCCAGGTTCGATTCCGGCTTGGGTCACTGTCTGTGCGGAGTCTGCACATCGTCCCCGTGTGTGCGTGGGTTTCCTCCGGGTGCTCCGGTTTCCTCCCACTGTCCAAAGATGTGCAGGTTAGGTGGATTGGCCATGATAAATTGCCCTTAGTGTTCAAAATTGCCCTTCGTGTTGGGTGGGGTTAATGGGTTATGGGGATCGGGTGCAGGTGTTGACCTTGGGTAGGGTGCTCTTTCCAAGAGCCGGTGCAGACTCGATGGGCTGAATGGCCTCCTTCTGCACTGTAAATTCTATGTTAAAAAAATTCTATGTTCACACAGCCCTACACGTTCACACAGCGCTACACGTTCACACAGCCCGACACGTTCACACAGCCCGACACGTTCACACAGCCCGACACGTTCACACAGCCCGACACGTTCACACAGCCCGACACGTTCACACAGCCCGACACGTTCACACAGCCCGACACGTTCACACAGCCCGACACGTTCACACAGCCCGACACGTTCACACAGCCCGACACGTTCACACAGCCCGACACGTTCACACAGCCCGACACGTTCACACAGCCCGACACGTTCACACAGCCCGACACGTTCACACAGCCCGACACGTTCACACAGCCCGACACGTTCACACAGCCCGACACGTTCACACAGCCCGACACGTTCACACAGCCCGACACAACCACACAGCCCGACACAACCACACAGCCCGACACGTTCACACAGCCCGACACGTTCACACAGCCCGACACGTTCACACAGCCCGACACGTTCACACAGCCCGACACGTTCACACAGCCCGACACGTTCACACAGCCCGACACGTTCACACAGCCCGACACGTTCACACAGCCCGACACGTTCACACAGCCCGACACGTTCACACAGCCCGACACGTTCACACAGCCCGACACGTTCACACAGCCCGACACAATCACACAGCCCGACACGTTCACACAGCCCGACACGTTCACACAGCCCGACACGTTCACACAGCCCGACACGTTCACACAGCCCGACACGTTCACACAGCCCGACACGTTCACACAGCCCGACACGTTCACACAGCCCGACACGTTCACACAGCCCGACACGTTCACACAGCCCGACACGTTCACACAGCCCGACACGTTCACACAGCCCGACACGTTCACACAGCCCGACACGTTCACACAGCCCGACACGTTCACACAGCCCGACACGTTCACACAGCCCTATACGATCACACAGCCCTATACGATCACACAGCCCGACACGTTCACACAGCCCGACACGTTCACACAGCCCTACACAATCACACAGCCCTACTCAATCACACAGCCCGACACAATCACACAGCCCGACACAATCACACAGCCCGACACGTTCACACAGCCCGACACGTTCACACAGCCCGACACGTTCACACAGCCCGACACAATCACACAGCCCGACACGTTCACACAGCCCGACACGTTCACACAGCCCGACACGTTCACACAGCCCGACACGTTCACACAGCCCGACACGTTCACACAGCCCGACACGTTCACACAGCCCGACACGTTCACACAGCCCGACACGTTCACACAGCCCGACACGTTCACACAGCCCTATACGATCACACAGCCCTATACGTTCACACAGCCCGACACAACCACACAGCCCGACACGTTCACACAGCCCGACACAACCACACAGCCCGACACAACCACACAGCCCGACACAACCACACAGCCCGACACAACCACACAGCCCGACACAACCACACAGCCCGACACAACCACACAGCCCGACACAACCACACAGCCCGACACAACCACACAGCCCGACACAACCACACAGCCCGACACAACCACACAGCCCGACACAACCACACAGCCCGACACAACCACACAGCCCGACACAACCACACAGCCCGACACAACCACACAGCCCGACACAACCACACAGCCCGACACAACCACACAGCCCGACACAACCACACAGCCATAAATTCCTATATTTTTAAATTACAAGAACAAATTATTTGGATTCACTTGCAATGCTATACTTCTGTCAGGAATTGATTTTAAAACATTCCTCTTGGATCACCATCTTCCCAGTTACACCGTTCATTTGCTGAATGCAAAGACATAACTGCTTGACCCAAATCTGTATAAAAGATGTTAATTCTGAGGACACTCGATTAACAAGGTACCTCAGTTGGGTTCTGTCTTGCTTCTCACTTCACAAAATTCTCCACATTCAGTGGGGTTAATGTTAAATTTTGCTGCGGTATTTAATGATTCAATATCAGATCACATGCCTACATATCTCTCTCCTGATTTTCAGTTCTGAAACAAGTACTGGGAGAGGTGTACAACAGGCAGGCAATCCAATGTCAATTTGTTTAGTCCCCCACCATCAACATCTTGGGGGTCATCCAGAAACTGAACTGGCCCAGCCACATGAGCAGGTCAGAGGCTGGGTATTCTGCAGCAAGTAATTCACTTTCCGTCTCTCCAAAGCCTGTCCACTAAGATACAAGTCATGAGTGTGGGGGAATATAATCCTCTTGGCTTGGTGGGTGCAGCTCTAACAACACTGAAGAAGCTCAAGACCATTCAGGTCAAAGCCACTAGTTTGGCAATCCAGCCACTACCTTAGACATCCATTCCTTCCATTACTGGTGCACAGCAGCAGCAGTGTGTAACATGTACATGATACCATGACTGGGAAAAATATTGCTGTTCTTTCATCAAAATCCTGGACCGACCTTCCTAACAGGTGTACCTGCACAATAATGACTGTAGCAGTTCAAGAGGGCAGCTCACCAAGGGCCTTCTCAAGGGCAATTAGGGGTGGCCCATAAATTTTGACCTCGCCAGCGAAGCCCACATACCGTGAATGAATAAAAATGCACTCTCGGCAAGAGTTTAAATTAAGTGAATCTGCAATCAGACCAACTGTCAAAGAATAGAGACAGACTTAGGATCAACTAAGAGAGTATTATTTTTTTTAAGTGAACAAGTCAGAAACCAATAGCTGCACATAATGGGATTATATTTCAGAGGAATTCATATCATCATGGTGAGAAAACTTGGTGTCAGGACCAGGCCGTTGAATCTCGCGAGAAGGTGTGGCCCAGATCAGAGTATCGCGAGAGGGCGTGGTCCAAGTGAGCGTATCGTGAGAGGGCGTGGTCCAGGTGAGCGTATCATGAGAGGGCGTGGTCCAGGTGAGCGTATCACAAGAGGGCGTGGTCCAGGTGAGCGTATCATGAGAGGGTGTGGTCCAGGTGAGCGTATCACAAGAGGGCGTGGTCCAGGTGAGCGTATCGCGAGAGGGCATGGTCCAGGTGAGCGTATCGCGAGAGGGCGTGGTCCAGGTGAGCGTATCGCGAGAGGGCGTGGTCCAGGTGAGAGTATCGCGAGAGGGCGTGGCCCAGCTGAGCGTATCACGAGAGGGCGTGGTCCAGATGAGTGTATCGCGAGAGGGCGTGGTCCAGGTGAGTGTATCGCGAGAGGGCGTGGTCCAGGTGAGCGTATCGTGAGAGGGTGTGGTCCAGGTGAGTGTATCGTGAGAGGGCGTGGTCCAGATGAGCGTATCGCGAGAGGGCGTGGTCCAGGTGAGCGTATCGTGAGAGGGCGTGGTCCAGGTGAGCGTATCGCGAGAGGGCGTGGTCCAGGTGAGCGTATCGCGAGAGGGCGTGGTCCAGGTGAGCGTATCGCGAGAGGGCGTGGTCCAGGTGAGCGTATCGTGAGAGGGCGTGGTCCAGGTGAGAGTATCGCGAGAGGGCGTAGTCCATGTGAGCGTATCGCAAGAGGGCGTGGTCTAGGTGAGAGTATCGCGAGAGGGCCTGGGCCAGATCAGCATATTTAAATGAATCATTCGAGCACTCATTTCAGCTCGCCAGCAGGTAATGAATCCCGGTGCGGTCTTGGCAGAGAGAAACTTCCCACGGCCAAAAGAAAACGACAAAGTGCCGTTAAATAGCGGGGTTTCCAACATTGCAGCTGCCGAGATACACCCCGGTAAACGCGCCCAAAACCGGACATAAATTCTTTCTGGTTAAATCAGGCCCTAAAAATGGCAGTGCAATTAGAAAGAAAAATGTTAAATTACCTACTTCCTGTAATGTAGTAGTGTGTAAGTGTACCCAGTATACTCTGCCGTACAGGGTTAGAAGGATCAGATTTCATTGGCAGGTCGGGAATTTACCAAGACGGATGTAGTAAGGGTGAAGAAAGCTGAGCTGGCAGAGTGAATCCTGATCACCTGATTTTTGATTGGTTACAGGAAATTTGAGATTTTGTACTGACAAGTTGTAAAGTGTTACATGTATGATATACAGGAATCTTAATATATTACATAGCAAGCTTTTACATAATCTACAAAATAATTTTTATATCTTAGGAATTAGGAACAGAGTGTTATAATATGCATTGTGGTCTTATAAATTGTGATTTACAACCAGCACAAAGTACCATGGGCGGGATTCACTCAGCCCAGGCTGGGCCGGAGAATCACCGGGATGGGCGCGAATCGCGAGACGCCACCCCGATGCCGGTCCGCCAATTCTCCAGTGGGCGGAGAATCGGCAGCACTGGCACCGGGACAACGCTGGTCGGGGGCCGCTCTACGCGCATCCCGCCCCCCCCGGTGATTCTCCACCCGGAATGAGCCGAGCGGCCGCGCAAAAAATCCGAGTCCCGCTGGCGCCGTCCACTTGTGCTTCTACCTGGCGGGACCTCGGGGTGCATGCATCCGGGGCGGCCTGGTTGGGGTGGGGAGGTTCGACCCCAGGGGGGACTCCGTTGTGGCCTGGCCCGCGATCGGGGCCTACTGTTCGGCCTCTCAGGCTGGGAGCCTCTTTTGCTCCACGCCATCCCCTGTAGGCCTACGCCATGTTGCGTCGAGGCCGGTGTGGAGAAGGGAGCCACTGCGCATGCGCGCATTGGCGACGGTCCCACTGCGCAAGCGCAGACCCGTGGCGCCCATCTGACACCAGTATCAGCAGCTGGAGCGGCGTGGGTCGCTCCAGTGCCGTACTGGCCCCCTGTAAGGGTCAGAATCGCTGCTCCTGAGGGCATGTTGACGCCATCAAGAAACGCAACGGCGTTTACGACAAAATCAACACTTAGCCTGAGGGTCAGAGAATCCCGCTCCTTATTGCGTCTTTCTCGAATTGATCTGCATAAATTGGTTGTTGGATTTCCTACAATCACAAAAATCCCGATAAATCGAGACAAAGTAAAAGTATTTTGGCTGTAAGGGGTGCTTTCTTTATACAAGTATGTTTCCTAGTATAGAAATATACTTCAGAAATAATCTGTATTTATGTTGCATTTTTAATAGGAACATAGGAATTAGGAGCAGAAGTAGGCAATTCAGCCCTTCGAGCCTGCTCGATCATGGCTGATCTCTTCCTGGTCTCAAATCCACCTCCCACCTCTTACCCATATTCCGTTAACACACTTATTTTAAAAAATCAGAAATATATCAATCTCCTTCTTGAAACCATTTAATGACTCAGATTCCACCGCACTATGGGATAGCAAGTTCCTCAAATTCACCACCCTCTATGAGAAATAGTTTCTTCTCATCTCAGTTTCAAATCTACCGCCTCTCAACCTATATTCGTGACCTCTCGCTCTAGATTGCCCCACAAGGGGAACCTTTGGTCTACATTTATTTTATCAATCCCTCTTGGCATTTTATGTACCTCGATCAGATCCCCTCTCATTCTTTTAAACTCCAGCGAGCAGAAGCCTAAACTGTTTAATCTCTCCTCATATGTCAACCCTTTCATCCCCGGAATCAATCTGGTGAACCTCCTCTGAACTGCCTCCAATGCCGCCACATCCCTCCTCAAATGAGGAGACCAAAACTGGACACAATACTCCAGATGTGGTCTCACCAACACCCTATACAATTGCAACACTACTTATCGACTTTTATACACCAGTTCTTTTTCAATAAATGCTAACATTCCTTTGCCTGTTTTAATTACCCCAAACAGGCGCCGGAATGTGGCAACTAGGGGTTTTCACGGTAACTTCATTTTTTGAAGCCTACTTGTGACAATAAGCGACTTTCATTTCATTTTGATTAATTACATGCTGTATCTGCATACCGACTTTCATAGAATTTACAGTATAGAAGGAGGCCATTCAGCCCATCGAGTCTGCACCGGCTCTTTGAAGGAGCACCCTACATAAGTCTACACCTCCACCCTATCCGCGTAACCCAGTAACCCCAGCTAACCATTTTTTTTTTGGACACTAAGGGCAATTTATCATGGCCAATCTACTTAACCTGCACATCTTTGGACTGTGGGAGGAAACCGGAGCACCTGGAGGAAACCCACGCACACACAGGGAGGATGTGCAGACTCCGCACAGACAGTGACCCAAGCGGGAATCAAACCTGGGACTCTGGAGCTGTGAAGCAACTGTGCTAACCACTGTGCTACCCTGCTGCCCACTTTCTGCGATTCATGAACAAAAACATCCAGGTCCCTCTGCCCAGGTGCAGCTTGAATCTGCTTTCCATTTAGATCATAATTTGCCTTCCTATTTATCCAACCAAAATGGATAGCCTCACACTTATCTACATTAAACTTCATCTGCCAAACTTTGGTCCAAGCTCCTAACCTATCTATATTGGTGTTATAACCTGCCTGCTTACCATTGGCTGGGGACTAATGACAATCCCACAATCCTGTGGGAGTATGAGCTTCCCCAATGAGGGGGGCGGAGAAACCATTAGTAAACACCATGTATAAATAAAGCTGGCCAGTTTGGAACCAGCAGGAAGGAGTGTGCAGCAGGGGAAGTTGCTGCTGCTGTTATATATGTTATTGTAAATAAATGTTATTACTTTGTATCCTTAAAACTCATGCTGGATTTTTTGTGGCCCTCACAAAACTGGCGACGAGGGTTAAAGTGAATAGCTGTCTACACTGCTGAAGCCACCTCCCTGGATTTTTGTTGGAAGTTGTTTTCTATTATACCATGCCTCTGTACGGACGTTTGGATGTTTTTGATGCTGCGCTGGAAAGCTGGAACCAGTACGCACAACGGATGCGTTACTATTTCCGGGCAAACAATATCACCGAAAACGAGCGCCAGGTGGTCATATTGCTCACTGCCTGCGGCCCGCATACGTTTGGGGTGATTAGGAGCCTTACCCAGCTGCGCCGGACACCAAACCGTTTGATGAACTTGTGAATATAGTGGCGCAACATTTTAACCCAACTCTGTCCACGATAGTCCAGCGTTACCGGTTTAATATCGCTGAGAGGATCCCTGGAGAATCCCTTGCCGATTTTCTATCCAAGCTACGCAGGATTGCGGAGTACTGTGACTATGGTGAGACCTTGTCAGAAATGTTACGCGACCGTTTGGTTTGCGGTATAAACAATGCGGCCACCCAGAGAAAGTTGTTAGCTGAGCCAACATTGACTTTTCAACAGGCCATTCAAATAGTATTGTCCTGAGAGAGCGCAGAACGAGGAGTGCAGGAGCTACAGGGAATGGAAGTGCATGCCTTGGGGCGCAACCCCTTCCGTCAGAAAACCGCACTCCTGCGGTACCTTGGGCGAGGCGACGTCCGGACCGACGCCAGTGGCCGTCGGACATTCCTCCCCGAAAGGAGCCTTCTCCATAACCAATGGATGAGGAGCCATGTCCGTGTCAGACTTGTAGGCGCCGACCCCGTCGCGGACGCCGGTCCTGGGGGCGTCAGAGGCGCCGTCGTTCCAACCGAAACTGGGACCAACCCAGGGGCCGTACCTTCCATGTGGATGAACCTGCGCCGACTACTCCTGAGGACGTGGAGACGGAGGACGACTGCCTGCAGCTGCATTGTGTGGCAGCTCCCCGTGTGGCCCCCATTAAGGTGACAGTACGGGTCAATGGTCACCCGCTTGAGATGGAGTTGGACACTGGCGCAGCAGTCTCCGTGATCGCCCAGAGGACATTCGACCGCATCAAGCAAGGTATACAGACCCTTACATTAACCGACTCACAGGCCAGGTTGGCCACCTACACGGGGGAACCACTGGACATTGCAGGAACTACAATGACCCCTGTTGTTTATGGACGCCAGGAGGGGCATTTCCCACTTATCGTGGTGCGCGGCCATGAGCCCAGCCTGTTGGGTCGGGACTGGGTGCGCTATTTGCGGTTGCAATGGCAGCACATCCTCCAAACAGTTTCTGAAGGGTTGACTGAGGTGCTAGGACGATACCCAGATGTATTCCAGCCTGGTTTGGGGAAAATAAAAGGGGCCGTAGCCCGTATCCAAGTCGAACCAGGAGCCACACCGCGCTCTTTCCGGGCGCGCCCGGTGCCTTACGCCTTGCTTGAGAAGGTAGAAGGGGAGCTCACTCATTTGGAGAGTTTGGGTATTATCAGGCCCATCCGTTTTGCTGACTGGGCAGCACCAATTGTACCTGTAATGAAGCCAGATGCCACAGTTCGCTTGTGTGGCGACTATACACTTACAGCGAATACGGCTTCCCGACTCGACCGATATCCAATGCCTCGCATAGAGGATCTCTACGCGAAGCTTGCAGGCGGACTCTCCTTCACAAAATTAGATAGGAGTCACGCCTACCTACAGTTGGAGCTGGACCTTGCCTCCCGACCATATGTAACGATTAATCCACACCGGGTCCTGTATGAATATACACGGTTGCCCTTTGGAGTATCCTCTGCCTGCGCTATTTTTCAACGTGTTATGGAGGGCATTTTGAGAGGTTTACCACGTGTCGCTGTCTACTTAGATGACGTTTTGATTACAGGGACGTCGGAGCAGGAACATTTGGAAAATCTGGAGGCTGTCCTTAGACGCTTTTCGGAGGCTGGAGTCCGTTTACGTCGCACAAAGTGCGTATTTCAGGCAAAGGAAGTAGTCTACCTAGGTTATCGGGTGGACCACGAAGATTTGCACCCCGCCGCAGAGAAGGTGCGTGCGATTCAACAGGCCCCCGCCCCGACTGACACTTCGCATCTTCGTTCTTTTCTCGGTCTCGTAAACTATTACGGGAAGTTCCTCCCCAATCTGGCAACTACGCTGGCCCCGTTGCACCTTCTGCTAAAGAAAAATCACACCTGGGTTTGGGGTCAGCCGCAAGAAACCGCTTTCCGGCGGCTAAAGCAACAATTGTTGTCGTCTGGGTTACTAACCCACTATGATCCTGGAAAGCCTTTGCTCGTCACATGTGATGCATCCCCGTATGGTATTGGGGCCGTCCTGTCCCACAAGATGGAGAATGGGGCCGAGCGACCGATAGCTTTCGCCTCCCGCACATTGACTGCAGCGGAGAAAAAGTACGCGCAGATCGAGAAGGAGGGCCTGGCAGTGGTCTTTGCGGTGAAACGCTTACACCAGTACGTGTATGGCCGCCATTTCACTATCGTGACTGATCACAAGCCTCTGTTGGGACTTTTCAGAGAGGATAAGCCAATACCGCCCATTGTTTCCGCATGGATCCAGCGCTGGGCTTTGTTGCTTGCTGCATACGAGTATTCTCTGGAGCACAAACCAGGAACGCAGATAGCAAATGCCGACGCACTGAGCCGATTGCCTTTATCGACCGGCCCCATGTCGACCCCCACGACCGGTGAGGTGGTTGCAACCCTAAATTTTATGGGCACCTTGCCTGTCAAGACATCACAGATCCGTGAGTGGACCCAGACAGAGCCAGTCCTGTCAAAGGTTCGGCACATAGTCCTGTATGGCGGGCAGCATAGACAGCTCCCAGGTGAGTTGCGCGCATTTTCCTCCAAGCTGTCAAAATTCAGCGTGGAAGACGGCATCCTCTTGTGGGGGACGCGTGTGATTGTCCCGGAAAAAGGCCATGAGCTGATACCAAGAGACTTGCACAATTGGCACCCAGGTGTGACCAAAATGAAAATCATCATCATCATAGAATTTACAGTGCAGAAGGAGGCCATTTGGCCCATCGAGTCTGCACCAGCTCTTGGAAAGAGCACCCTACCCAAGGTCAACACCTCCACCCTATCCCCACAACCCAGTAACCCTACCCAACACGAAGGGCAATTTTGGACACTCAAGGCAATTTATCATGGCCAATCCACCTAACCTGCACATCTTTGGACTGTGGGAGGAAACCGGAGCACCCGGAGGAAACCCACGCACACGTGGGGAGGATGTGCATACTCCGCACAGACAGTGACCCAAGCCGGAATCGAACCTGGGACCCTGGAGCTGTGAAGCAATTGTGCTATCGACAATGCTACCGACTGCCCCAATGTTGGCCCAGAGTTATGTCTGGTGGCCAGGCCTCGACACCGACATTGAGAAGGTGGCCCAAAACTGCTCCATTTGCCAGGAGCATCAGAAGCTTCCGCCGGCCGTGCCCCTACATCACTGAGAATGGCCAGGGCGGCCTTGGGCACGCTTGCATGCAGATTTCGCAGGCCCTTTTCAAGGATCCATGTTCCTTCTATTAATCGACGCCCAGTCTAAATGGCTAGAGGTGCATAAGATGCAGGGGACAACGTCCTGCGCAACAATTGAAAAGATGCGTTTGTCTTTTAGTACGCATGGCCTCCCCGAGGTGCTGGTCACGGATAATGGCACTCCATTCACGAGTGAGGAGTTTGCGAGGTTCATAAAGATGAATGGCATACGCCATATCTGCACTGCCCCTTACCACCCGGCTTCAAATGGGTTAGCAGAGCGCGCAGTGCAGACATTGAAAAGAGGCCTAAAGAAGCAGTCTTCCGGATCAATGGACACGAGACTGGCTCGCTTTTTGTTTACGTATAGGACCACCCCCCATGCGGTGACTGGGGTAGCTCCCGCAGAACTCCTAATGGGCCGGAGACTTCGCACCCGCCTTAGTATGGTTTTCCCGGACATTGGCGCAAAAGTACGCCGCACACAAGAACGGCAGGGACAGGGATTTTCTCGGCATCGGCCGATTCGGCAGTTTGCGCCCGGTGACCCAGTGTTCGTTCGGAATTTTGCTGGTGGTGCCCAGTGGGTTCCTGGCGTAATCTTTCACCAAATGGGCCCTATATCTTACCAGGTGCAAGCCCAGGGTCGTCTCCAGCGCCAACATGTAGACTGTCGGTCCAGAAGACTATCCCCTCTAAAGATTCCCCGCCCCCGGAGCTCATTTATACAGCCGCAGAGACCAGAGACAAGGGAAGGTAGTCCTCACAATCTTCCACTAGTGCCTCACTCGAAGCCTGCGCAGGTCGTTACAGAACCAAATGGAGATAGAGACGCTGACATGACGGAGGCAGCAGACTCTGACTCCGAGATGGAGACACAGGACGCATCAGAGGGGGAATCCTCGGGTCCACGGGCCGTGGATGTACAACCGTTACGCCGTTCATCACGGAAGCGCCGGTCTCCGTCTTGTTACACGCCGCCTGATCCAGCGCCGCGTGCAAATGGTGTCCGGCCTGCGGCAAAACGAGTCCGACGCCCTCCTTCGCCAGGGTCTTCTGTGGATTCCTTGGACTTTGGGGGGGAGGGATGTTATAACCTGCCTGCTTACCATTGGCTGGGGACTAATGGCAATCCCACAATCCTGTGGGAGTATGAGCTTCCCCAATGAGGGGGGCGGAGAAACCATTAGTAAACTCCAAGTATAAATAAAGCTGGCCAGTTTGGAACCAGCAGGGAGGAGTGTGCAGCAAGGGAAGCTGCTGCTGCTGTTATATATATATATATATGTGTTATTGTAAATAAATGTTATTACTTTGCATCCTTAAAACTCGTGCTGGATTCTTCGTGGCCCTCACAAAAATCGGTCTATAAAATCTTTATCTCCTCTTCACTGCCTGCTTTCCCACCTCTTTTAGTGTCATCCGCAAATTTTGTTATGTTACACTCTGTCCCTGCTTGCACGGAGGACTGACCCCTGCGGCATCTCACTGGTTCCTGTTCACCATCCAGAGAAGGACTCATTTATCCTGACCCTCTACTTTTTGTCAGTCAGCCAATCCTCAATCCAGCCTAGTATTCTACCCCCAACCCCCTGCGATCACACCTTATGGATCAGTCTTTTATGTGGCACCTTGTCAAATGCCTTCCAGAAGTCTAGATATACCACATCCACAGGTTCCCCATTATCCGCCTTGCTGGTTGCATCCTCAAAGAACTCAAGCAAGTTTGTCAAACATGACTTACCCTTCATAAAACCATGCTGACAATGGTGGATTGAGCTTTGTCTTTCCAAATGTTCAGTCATCTCCTCCTTAATGATTGATTCCAGCAACTTCTCCACCACAGAGGTCAAGCTAACTGGTCTATAGTTTCCTACTTTTTGCCTCCTCCCTTTTTGAATAGAGGTGTCACATTACCATGTTTCCAACCCACAGGGACCCTTCCAGAGTCCAGGCAATTCTGAAATATCATAACTAATGCAATCACTATCTCCGCTGCCACCTCCCTTAATACCCCTGGGTGCAGGCCATCAGGGACCGGAGACATTTCTGCCCTCAATACCATCAGGTTATTCAACACCGTATCCCTAGTGATGGTAAGAAATAATCTAAGCGACATTAGTCAGGAGGGAAACATGGGATTGAATGAAAGCTTCGTCAAAGAGATGAGTTTTGAGAAGCTTTTTATAGGTCGAGAAAGAGGAATGGGGAGCGCGTTCCAAAATGTGGGATTGAGGCAGCTGATAGATCCCTTTCCCAGTGAAGGAAATGAACAGGGAAGGAAATGCAGGTGATGGAGTCTGAAGAATGAAGCACTCAGGGGGAGAAGAAGAGCAGGAGGATTTTAGATCGGGAGCAGCCCAATTGTACATATAACGTATTGGGGTCTGACAGTCAATGTATGTTTGAGAGACTGAGCAATGGGTGTAGACAATTCCGTCAAACATGAGGATATGTAAGGCAGATGTTTGGAGTTTATGGAAAGTATAGTCTCAAGAGGGTCAAAAAACGAGAGGTGAATAAGATAAAGTTTACAGTTCATCTTGCTTAATATTTGTGAATTCTTTAAAGGATTAGATTACAGGATATATCTGTCGTTTTAACTGGCCAGATTTCTCTGGTCACTTTTCCCACCAGCAGCGTTTCCCCGCTGGCGGGTTTCGCAGTGATGTGGGATGTTACAATGAGAAATCCCACTGACAAGCGGCGACAAGATAGAATCCCGCTGCCAGCGAAAGTGCGCCGTCAAGAAACACATGGCTGGAGAACGGGAGAAGCCAGCCCGTTGAGACTGATGGTAATCAAATGACAAAACCTGATAGGCCCAAAACTGGTGAAGTATTGTTTTACCCAATGTTAATATTGATAAATATGGACAAGTGAAGAAATTTTAATTTCAACAGCACATGTTACATTTACACTAATAATTGGGCGGAGTGTCATTTTGGGCAGGAAAACCAGTGCAAATCCTGCCAGTTGTTTCGGTGCAATTCCCATTGCAAATCACCCACTCCTAAATCATTTATTTGGAGCCTCCGTGAAACCCACCGAGAAAGTGATGTGTGGGACCTGGAAAAGGCGGCAAGCTCAACTTCACGGAGATCGGGACAAACTTCTAAAAGTGAGAGTGCAGCCGCCCCCCCCCAACCGCCGAGCTGACCCAAAGAATCACTGGTATCAGGGCCTTCATTAAGGGTCTCCCTTCAAGCCCGCCCCCTTCTAGCCAGCATCAGACCCCTCCACCCCAATTGTCACCCCTCCCCTATGGGGTCGCCAGGTGCCCCCCCCCCCCTTTTATGGCCCTCTTTTAATACCTGTCCATCCATGGCCCCATCTTTCATGACCACACCCCACTTACATGCCCCACCTCTTGACAGTGCCCCTTGGCACCCTGGCAGTGCCAACCTGTCACTCTGATTGTGACCAGATTGCATCCGATGCTGTGGGCATCACGCTCCATTCGGCACTAACTTGAACCCCACTTAGGGGCTCTCCCGTTATTCTCCTGGCTCCTCCGATAATTCTCCATTCACATTCAGTTACTCAAGCACCAACGTTTACACGCGCATTGCAATAAAATTGCTTACTATGGTCAATTCACGATTAAAGAACTTAGTTACGTTTAAGGGATAAAAAAGAGCTCTTCAAGATGGATACCAGATGTGCTGGTGCTTGGGAGTCGACATTTACCAAAACCCAGGGCTTTTAGTGTTTTGACTGACGGGCTTAGATCAGTTAAAGGAAACGTGATGGCGTCTTAATGAAGAAATGATCAGCAGATTGGAATGCCCTTGGATGCTGAAGTAAAAGAGTGGTAGCTTTATCCCAGTTATCCAGAGATGAGAGAGGCAGAAAGAGACATGTCAAAACTAGAAGAGGAGGCAACACAAAGGAAGAGAAAGATGTTTGTGCAGAAGAAGCAGAGTCAGAATAAAGTCAGTTCAGAGAGAAATGAAAATCGCTTATTGTCACAAGTAGGCTTCAATGAAGTTACTGTGAAAAGCCCCTAGTCGCCACATTCCGGCGCCTGTTCAGGGAGGCTGGTACGGGAAGGATAGGTGATTGTAACCAACCATTTTCTGAAAGTAGAATTCTAGAAATCAAGATCCACTGTTAGCAGCAGAGGACCTTACACATTCCTAGAGGTCCCAGTGTATTCAGACTTATGGAAGCATTAGGCCATTTCATAGAAATAATGGATCCATTTACAAAACTGGCATGGGAATGTTGTACAAACTGGTTAATCAATGATTTCCTTGTATTGTTATCAACAGTAGTGTCTGGAGTATAGAGTGAACAAAGTAAGTGGGGAAAGTGCCACCTGATAACCAAGCATGCGAGTTAGTCAGTGTGAACCTGCTGAAGCTCTAACCGGCCATAACAAGTATATTAAACAAGGAGACGGAACCAGCTCACTGTAGAACATTCAAACAAGAGCAAACGATTCTCAACCTTCTATTAGTACCATTGGCTTAAACAGAAATTATGCAACTGCTGTCAATTATGCTACTTCACAAGATTACCTAGGAACACAGAGGCAGAAGTCGGCTATTTAGAAGCCTATTTCTCCATTCAATGAGAGCACGGCTGGTCTGTGATCAAACTCCACCTATACCCCATACCCTTAAAACCTTTGGTTAGCAAAAATCTATCAATCTCAGACTCAAAACTAACAATTGGCCGAGCATTGATTGTCATTTGCAAGAGATTTCCAGACTTCTGCCATTCTTAACTTCAATCCTGAAAGATCCTGCTCTCATTTTTTGACTATGCCTCCAGTCCTAGACTCCACAGCAATGGAAATAGCTTCCTTCTATCTATCCTATCTTTTCCCCTTATGATCTTGAAAACATTGATCAAATCATCCCTTAACCTTCTAAATACCAGGGAATAAAACCTTATTTTGTTATGTAACAGGCGGAGGCGATGGGCAGGATTCCCCCTTGTACTCTAGTCCTCCAGATATAAAGACCGCATTCTGTTAGCCTGTCTGATTATTTTCTATGCCTCTTCATGACATTAATTATTTGTCTACATGGATTTCAAAGTCTCTTTGGACTTCCATAGTTTCTAGATTTTCAACATTCAGAAAATACTATGTTCTATGTTCTAGAACCTTAGTTAGGCCACACTTGGAGTATAGTGTTCAATTCTGGTCGCCACACTACCAGAAGGATGTGGAGGCTTTAGAGAGGGTGCAGAAGAGATTTACCAGAATGTTGCCTGGTATGGAGGGCATTAGCTATGAGGAGCGGTTGAATAAACTCGGTTTGTTCTCACTGGAACGAAGGAGGTTGAGGGGAGACCTGATAGAGGTCTACAAAATTATGAGGGGCATAGACAGAGTGGATAGTCAGAGGCTTTTCCCCAGGGTAGAGGGGTCAATTACTAGGGGGCATATGTTTAGGTGAGAGGGGCAAGGTTTAGAGTAGATGTACGAGGCAAGTTTTTTACGCAGAAGGTAGTGGGTGCCTGGAACTCGCTACCGGAGGAGGTGGTGGAAGCAGGGACGATAGTGACATTTAAGGGGCATCTTGACAAATACATGAATAGGATGGAAATAGAGGGATACGGACCCAGGAAGTGTAGAAGATTGTAGTTTAGTCGGGCAGCATGGTCGGCACGGGCTTGGAGGGCCGAAGGGCCTGTTCCTGTGCTGTACATTTCTTTGTTCTTTGTTCTCCCGTTTCTAACTCTGGGATTAAAACTATTGTGTCCTGGGGATTTGCCATTCTTGAGTGCCATTATTTTCTTCATCACTGTTAACTTGCTTATGTAAATTCTCATGAATTCTCATCCTTAATTCCTCAAGATGTCCAGCATGGTGTCCTCTTCATCTGCTGTAAATACTGCCATGTCCATTTTCTTCTTTTCATTTTTATTGTTATCATTTTTCAAACACTACATTGTTCCCTTCCACCCTCTCCGTGCTTAATTTGATATTCCTGACAAGTTTATTTTCCTACTCCCTTTTTGTAGCTCTTACTATCTGTTTCTTCACTTTTAGCTGGTTCTCTGTGTCTCTCAGTTGCCAAGATCTGTGCTAGATTTTGCATTTTCTATGTCCTTTCTTTAGTTTTATGTTGTCACTTATCTCTTTAATCATCCACGGCTGATTTTTTTGGCATGTAGATCTGTTATCCCTTAAGAGGTATAAACTGGTTCTGTATCATACTAAATTCATTTTTGTACACCTCCCACTGATCTTCCATCATTTTACCCATTGCCAGATTTGCCCAGTTTACTTGAGACTGTCTCGGTCTTATCATATTGAAGGTTCTTAACCGTTTCATGTTTCTCTCTTTCAAACACCATATTGAACTTGATCATATTATGATCACTATTAGATAAGTGTTTATGTCCTGTTAGGTTGCTAACTAAATTGATTCATTACTCATTATTAAATCTAATATGCTCCAGCCCCTTGTTAAGTCTTGGACACAGTGTTGCAGAAAATGTCCATTAACGAACTCAGGAAAATGACTGTCTTTTTGGGCTGAGCTCGGTCTGCTTATCCCAATTTATATTGAAATTTAAAACCATTCTGACTTGCTACATCCTTGGCCAATCTCTGTACTTACACATTTACCAATTCATACTGCTAGTAGAGATCTATACTCAACTCCCAACAGAGTCCTAATTCCATTTATTTTTCTTAATTCTACCCATGAAGTCTCCATTGTCCCCTTACCTATCATTATAACTGAAGTGATTTGATTTCATCCTTAATCACTAAAGCTACACTTCCCCTTCTACTGTCTTTCCCCTAGACCTTGTAACCTGGTATGTTAAGTTCCTGGACCACTATGTTTCGCAGCCTTGCATCAGTAATAGCTACCATGCCATATCTTCCCCAAGTTGAATTTGAACCTGAAATTCATTCAATTTGTTCCTTATACTCGATACTTATTTGGATCACACATCCTCAGAGTAGTGTCTCAGGCCCGACCACCTTCAGCTGCTTCATTAATGACCTTCCCTCCTTTATACGGTTAGAAGTGGGGATGTTCGCTGATGGTTACATACAAAATAGGGGCAGAAGTAGGTCATTTGGCCTCTTGAATGTGCTCTGCCATTCATTGAGATCATGGTTGATCTGTTTATGTTGAATTTCACATTCCCCATCTACCCTCGGCAACCTTTGATTCCTTTGCCTAATAAGAATCTGTCAACCTGCCTTAAAAATATTCAGTGATCCCATTTCCACCGCCTTCTGAGGCAGAGTTACAACGCGCAGAGAAAAAAAATTCTCCTATCAAGGCGCCCCTAATTTTAAAACAGTGCCTCCTATTTCTGGACTCACACACAAGAGGAAACATCCTTTCAACGTCCACCTTGTCAATACCGTTTAAGATCTTGGCTAGAAATCTCCGGCTGTTAGGATTCTCTTTTCCTACCGGCAGAGCACCCCTATCCACAGGTTTCCCGGTGGCGTTGGGTGGCTTCAATGGGGAATCCCATTGACAAGCGGCAGCAGTAGAGAATCCCGGCTGGGGGATTGGAGAATCCAGCCCATTATATACTTCAATCAAGTCAACACACCCTCTTCTAAACTCTAGTGAAAGCAAGCCCAGCTTTTCCAACTTATCCTCATTAGACAACCAGCTCATTGCAGATATCAATCTAATCAACCTCCTCTGAACCGTCTTAAAAACATTTACATCCTTCCTGAAAAAAGGAGACCAGACCTGCACACAGTATTTGAAATGTAGTCGCACCAATGCCCTGTATAACTGAAGCACAACATCCTTACTTTTATGTTCAATTCTTCTTGTAAGGTATAGCATTCCATTAGCTATTTTGATTACCTGCTGCACCTGCATACTAACCTTTTGTGACTCCTGCATGAAAACAGCTACATCCCTCTGCACCTTGGCATTCTCCATTTAAAAAGTACTCTGCTTTTTTATTCTTCCTGCCAAAGTGAACAACTTCACATTTTCCCATATTATACTCCATCTGCCAGATGTTTGCACACTCATTCAACCTATCTATATCTATCTGCAAATTCCGTACGTCTTCTTCACAACACACTTTCCTACCCAACTTTGTGTCGTCTGCACATTTAGCTACCATGCTTTGCTCCCCTCATCTAAGACATTAATGTAAATTGTGAAACATTGAGACCCAGAACAGGCCCCTGCAGGACTCCACTCGTCACATCCTGCCATTCAGACAAAGACACATTTAAGCATACACTGTTTTCGGTCAGCCAGCCAATCTTCAATCCAGGCTAATGTGTTACACCACGAGTGTTTATTTTTTGTAACAAACTTTGATGTGGCACCTTCTCAAATGTTTTCCAAATACAATGTTCAACACCATTTGCGACTCCTCTGAAACTGAATCAGTCTATGTCTGTATGCAGCAATATTAAGCTTTGGGCTGATAAGCAACATTCACGTCACACAAGTTCCAGGCACTGATCAGCCCCAACAAGAGAGAATTTAACAATTGCCCCTTAACATTCAATGGCATTATCATCACTGAATCCCCCACTATTAACATCCTAGAGGTTACCAATGAGTAGAAACTGAACTGGACCCACCATATAAATACTATGGCCACCAGAGCAACTCACCTCCTGAATCCCCAAAGCCTGTCCACCATCCACAAGGCACAAGTCAGGAGTGTGGTGGAATACTCTCCACTGATCTCCAACAACACTCAAGCTCGCGCCACCCTGAATAAAGCAACCCACTTGATTGGTATCCCATCCACCACCTTAACCTTTTACCTCCCCCACCACCAACATATTGCAGCAACAGTTTGAACCATCTATAAGATGCACTCCAATAACGCACCAAGTTTCCTTTGACAGCACCTGCCAAACCTGCGACCTCCACCATCTAGAAGGAGAGCTGTAGATACATGGACACACCACCACCTGCAAGTTCCCCTCCAAGCCAAACAGAAACCTGATTTGGAACTGTATCGTGGTTCCTTCACTGTCGCTGGGTCAAAATCCTGGAATTCCCTTCCTAACAGCACTGTGGGTGTACCTACACCACATGGACTGCAGCGGTTCAAAAAGACAACACAACACCACCTTCTCAGGAGCAATCAGGAATGGACAATAAAATGGCCACATCCCATGGACAAATACGCAAAACAAAACTATCTTACTGTTCTCATGTTTTGCTCACATGTGCCTGATTTCTCTCTTCTGGGTCACATAAGAACTAGGAGCAGGAGTAGGCCATCTGGCCCCTCGAGCCTGCTCCACCATTCAATGAGATCATGGCTGATCTTTTGTGGACTCAGCTCCATGTTACGGCCCGAACACCATAACCCTTAATCCCTTTATTCTTAAAAAAACTATCTATCTTTATCTTAAAAACATTGAACGAAGGAGCCTCCTCTGCTTCACTGGGCAAGGAATTCCATAGATTCACAACCCTTTCGGTGAAGAAGTTCCTCCTAAACTCAGTCCTAAATCTACTTCCCCTTATTTTGAGGCTATGCCCCCTAGTTCTGCTTTCACCCGCCTGTGGAAACAACCTGCCCGCATCTATCCTATCTATTCCCTTCATAATTTTATATGTTTCTATAAACTCACCCCTCAGCCTTCTAAATTCCAACGAGTACAGTCCCAGTCTACTCAACCTCTCCTCGTAATCCAACCCCTTCAGCTCTGGGATTAACCTAGTGAATCTCCTCTGCACACCCTCCAGTGCCAGTACGTCCTTTCTCAAGTAAGGAGACCAAAGCTGAACACAATACTCCAGGTGTGGCCTCACTAACACCTTATACAATTGCAGCATAATCACCCTAGTCTTAAACTCCATCCCTCTAGCAATGAAGGACAAAATTCCTTTTGCCTTCTTAATCACCTGTTGCACCTGTAAACCAACTTTTTGCGACTCATGCACTAGCACACCCAGGTCTCTCTGCACAGCAGCATGTTTGAATATTTTATCATTTAAATAATAATCCCTTTTGCTGTTATTCCTACCAAAATGGATAACCTCACATTTGTCAACATTGTATTCCATCTGCCAGACTCTAGCCCATTCACTTAGCCTATCCAAATCCCTCTGCAGGCTTCCAGTATCCTCTGCACTTTTTGCTTTACCACTTATCTTAGTGTCGTCTGCAAACTTGGACACATTGCCCTTGGTCCCCAACTCCAAATCATCTATGTAAATTGTGAACAGTTGAGGGCCCTACACTGATCCCTGAGGGACACCACCAACTACTGATAGCCAACCAGAGAAACACCTATTAATCCCCACTCTTTGCTTTCTATTAATTAACCAATCCTCTATCCATGCTACTACTTTCCCCTTAATGCCATGCATCTTTATCTTATGCAGCAACCTTTTGTGTGGCACCTTGTCAAAGGCTTTCTGGAAATCCAGATATACCACATCCATTGGCTCCCCGTTATCTACCGCACTGGTAATGTCCTCAAAAAATTCCACTAAATTAGTTAGGCACAACCTGCCCTTTATGAACCCATGCTGCGTCTGCCCAATGGGACAATTTCCATCCAGATGCCTCGCTATTTCTTCCTTGATGATAGATTCCAGCATCTTCCCTACTACCGAAGTTAAGCTCACTGGCCTATAATTACCCGCTTTCTGCCTACCTCCTTTTTTAAACAGTGGTGTCACGTTTGCTAATTTCCAATCCACCGGGACCACCCCAGAGACTAGTGAATTTTGGTAAATTATCACTAGTGCATTTGCAATTTCCCTAGCCATCTCTTTTAGCACTCTGGGATGCATTCCATCAGGTCCAGGAGACTTGTCTACCTTTAGCCCCATTAGCTTGCCCATCACTACCTCCTTGGTGATAACAATCCTCTCAAGGTCCTCACCTGTCATAGCCTAATTTCCATCAGTCACTGGCATGTTATTTGTGTCTTCCACTGTGAAGACCGACCCAAAAAACCTGTTCAGTTCCTCAGCCATTTCCTCATCTCCCATTATTAAATCTCCCTTCTCATCCTCTAAAGGACCAATATTTACCTTAGCCACTCTTTTTTGTTTTATGTATTTGTAGAAACTTTTACTATCTGTTTTTATATTCTGAGCAAGTTTACTCTCATAATCTATCTTACTCTTCATTATAGCTTTTTTAGTAGCTTTCTGTTGCCCCCTAAAGATTTCCCAGTCCTCTAGTCTCCCACTGATCTCTTTGCTACTTTGTATGTTGTTTCCTTCAATTTGATACTCTCCCTTATTTCCTTAGATATCCACGGTCGATTTTCCCTCTTTTTACCGTCCTTCCTTTTTGTTGGTATAAACCTTTGCTGAACACTGTGAAAAATCACTTGGAAGGTTCTCCACTGTTCCTCAACTGTTTCACCATAAAGTCTTTGCTCCCAGTCTACCTTAGCTAGTTCTTCTCTCATCCCATTGTAATCTCCTTTGTTTAAGCACAAAACACTAGTGCTTGATTTTACCTTCTCACCCTCCATCTGTATTTTAATTTCCACCATATTGTGATCGCTCCTTCCGAGAGGATCCCTAACTATGAGATCCTGAATCAATCCTGTCTCATTACACAGGACCAGATCTAGGACCGCTTGTTCCCTCGTAGGTTCCATTACATACTGTTCGAGGAAACTATCGCGGATACATTCTATAAACTCCTCCTCAAGGCTGCCTTGACCGACCTGGCTAAATCAATCGACGTGTAGATTAAAATCCCCCATGATAACTGCTGTACCATTTCTATATGCATCAGTTATTTCTTTGTTTATTGCCTGCCCCACCATAAGGTTACTATTTGGTGGCCTATAGATTACTCCTATCAGTGACTTTTTCGCCTTACTATTCCTGATTTCCACCCAAATGGATTCAACCTTATCCTCTATAGCACCGATGTCACCCCTTACTGTTGCCAGATGTCATCCTTAAATAACAGAGCTACACCACCTCCCTTACCATCCACTCTGTCCTTCCGAATAGTTTGATACCCTCGGATATTTAACTCCCAGTCGTGACCATCCTTTAACCATGTTTCAGTAATGGCCACTAAATCATAGTCATTCACGATGATTTGCGCCATCAACTCATTTACCTTATTCCGAATACTACGAGCATTCAGGTAAAGTACACTTATGTTGGCTTTTTTACCTCTGTTCTGAACCTTAACACCTCGATCAGTAACCTCTCCTAAGTTATATTTCCTCTTAACCTTTCTCCTAATTTTCCTTGTCGTTGAACCCATATCTTCATGTAACAACCTGCCGCGTTGCTTACCATTAATGTTTTCACTTCCCGTTTTATTCCTTTTGGTATTCCTGGTCCTATTCACGGAGCTCACCTCAGTACCTTGTACTGTCGCCCTTTTTGATTTTTGACTATGGCTTCTCTGCCCTACACTTTCCCCCTTACTGCCTTTTGTTTCTATCCCTGTTTTACTACCTTCCAACTTCCTGCATCGGTTCCCATCCCCCTGCCACATTAGTTTAAACTCTCCCCAACAGCTCTAGCAAACACGCCCCCCCCCCCCCCTCCTAGGACATCGGTTCCAGTCCTGCCCAGGTGCAGACCGTCCGGTTTGTACTGGTCCCACCTCCCCAGAACCGGTTCCAATGTCCCAGGAATTTGAATCCCTGCCTCTTGCACCATCTCTCGAGCCACGCATTCATCCTCTCTATCCTGACATTTCTACTCTGACTAGCTCGTGGCACTGGTAGCAATCCTGAGATTACTACCTTTGAGGTCCTACTTTTTAGTTTAACTCCTAACTCCTGAATTCAGCTTGTAGGACCTCGTTCCATTTTTTACCTATATCGTTGGTGCCTATGTGCACCACGACAGCTGGCTGTTCACCCCCCCCCCCCCAGAATGTCCTGCAGCCGCTCCGAGACATCCTTGACCCTTGCACCAGGGAGGCAACATACCATCCTGGAGTCTCGATTGCGTCCGCAGAACCGCCTGTCTATTCCCCTTACAATTGAGTCCCCTATCACTATAGCCCTGCCATTCTTCTTCCTGCCCAGCTGCGCAGCATAGCCAGCCACGGTGCCATGAACCTGGCTGCTGCTGCCTTCCCCTGGTGAGCCATCTCCCTCAACAGTATCCAAAGCGGTATATCTGTTTTGCAGGGAAATGACCGCAGAGGACACCTGCACTGTCTTCCTACTCTTGCTCTGTCTTTTGGTCACCCATTTTCTATCTCTCTCAGTCCCCTTCACCTGTGACCAACTCGTTAAACATGCTACCCACGACGTCCTCAGCATCGCGGATGCTCCAAAGTGAGTCCATCCGCAGCTCCAGAGCCGTCAAGCGGTCTAACAGGAGCTGCAACTGGACACACCTCTTGCACGTGAAGGAGCCAGGGACAGTGGACGTGTCCCTGAGCTCCCTCATCGCACACGAGGAGCATGACACGGGTCTGAGATCTCCTGCCATGTCTTAAACCTTCGGTTAACTTCAACAATTACAATTTCCCCCCCCCCCAAATTAAATAAATAAATAAACAACGAAGAAAAAAATATATATATATACTAATGAAAAGAAACAGAAAAACAGAAACACTACTTACCAGTCACTTACCAGGGATAAAAAGCACCTCCTCCCCACCCAGCTTTGAATTCCCACCGAGATTCAAATTCCCATACTCACTCTTGGTTCTGTCTCACTCTGGCTGTGTCTTCTCTGGCTCACTGGGAGAACTCACTGAACATATTTTATAGTTTTTGTAATTCCGCTTGCCTGTAGTTCCTAAAGGAAAATTTCTGACTTATTGCTCTACTCTCGTTCAATTTGTTTATTTTAAAATTATATAAAATATTATTTAGTCCACCTTTCCCTTATTTAGAGTTTAAGGATCTCGCGATAACCCCATCTTTCATCTTTGAGAAAGAATGCTGAATGGAGATGTTTCGGGAAGTTGAACCAAGTTAAAGGTTGAACTGACATTGTGATAAACTGAACTATGCCATATTGGTGTGAACCCTGTTAATAATGTGCTGCTATAAATCGTTATTGTTGGTGTAATTGTTAGTATTTGTGATGATTTGACAAATGTGCCATTTTTGTATACCTAAAAGTAAGAAAATGAAGTAATGTTGAAGATACAGCTGAATATTGTCATTATTTCTTGGTCTCTGGTTAGCCAAGTGTTCCATGGTTTTCAACAAATACTGCTATTTATTCAGATTGTTATTAGAACATATTCTTCTTATCATTCAGTTTGCTTTAATACAGGACTCTGCGGGTAAGCTCTTTCCTCCTACAATTCAAAGATGTGTGTGTTAGGTGGATTAGCCATGCTAAATTGCCCTTACTGTCCAAAAAGGTTAGGTGGGGTCACTGGGTTACGGGGATAGGGTGGAGGTGTGAGCTCAGGTAGGGTGCTGTTTCCAAGGGCCGGTGCAGACTCGATGGGCCGAATGGCCTCCTTCTGCACTGTAAATTCTATGATTCTATGATAATTCAACAAAGTATTGAGAATACAACTTGGGCCTTTGCTGTGTTACATATTTGTTGATCGTATAAAGATCTTTGATACAATCATTAGAAGTTACAGAAAAATGTTGGCTAGCCCAAAATGCTTTTCTCCTACCTTGCTTAATATATTTTATTTGCTTCTATGCTTACGTTTACCTTCAGGAATTTGTATAAAGTGGATATTCACTTCAGACTGATTCACAACTGTACAAGATCCCAGGTACTAGAGCCCTCATAACAGTAAATATGCCAGGCATGAGGGCATTGATGTTGAAGATAAAGCAGAGGTGGGCTGGTCACCTTACACCACCCAAAACTGCCCAGAAAGATATTCTACGGTGAGATGAAATGGGAAATTCTCTTGTGATGGTCATTTCGAGCAGCTGCACAATCTGGAGGAACATGACAGCTCAACAGACACATGGAGCCACAATCATTGTGACAGGGGAACAAATGGCATAAGACAACTAATTATGGTACAACAAAGCTTGAAGTAGCTTGTCAAAGAAGAGGACCCCAAAGGAAACCAAAGAAAATCCAAGTCCGATCAACCCTCAGATCAGTCTAACATCCGATTTCCTTTCTGTGGGAAAATATGATTGAGCTGCAGGCTCAATTTCATTTAGTTTGGGTATTCTTCTTTAATTCTCTGCCTGAAGGCAGGTCCTTGACAATCATTCACCTAGCCATGGCAAAGTGCCATGATAGGCCAAGGAAGCAGGCCCCGACTCTACCTGTGCTGCTGTTGGCATTAATCTGATCCACATGCTAGCTATCTAACTGCCCCCCTCCCCCACCTAGGTATTAGTTTTTTTAAGCAATTCCTTTGCTCTTTCACATTTGAAATGAAATGAAATGAAAATCGCTTATTGTCACGAGTAGGCTTCAATGAAGTTACTGTGAAAAGCCCCTAGTCGCCACATTCCGGCGCCTGTTCGGGGAGGCTGACCATTTCTTCACCCCTCACCATTTAGAAAATATTTAGATTTATCTTTCTCAGATCCAAAGTGGATGGTCTCACACTTCCTCACATCTGCCACATCTGTCCGGGCCCCTTTGTAACTGTCTTCTTCCAGCTACATGTGTTATTAAGGATTTAAACTGCAATGAAGGTAAACAAATAGGTGAGCCTAGTTCTGCTGTTGAAGTGGAAGATAATAAGCAGATACTGCCTGGCCTACTGCGTATTTCCAACATCTTCTGTCCACATCTCAAATTTTCAGCATCTTTCCAAGGGCTGGTGCAGACTTGATGGGCCGAATGGCCTCCTTCTGCACTGTAAATTCCATGATTCTATGATAGGCTATGGGGTCTGAAGCTCAGTTCAGTGTCTAACAGGATATCCAACAGTAAAACATTTCAATTAGTCTCCACACGGTTTGGAATGGGGTTGTGGCAAAGCTGCAGATTTTTTAGCCAAAGCCAAAGAAAAGGTGCTTTCAGTCCTCCCAGTCTCAGTTGGAGCAAGTTCTACCATATCCCTGACTTGATATTAAAGAGTCTGACAGCGCAGTGATACTGCTGAAATTAAGGTGCTGGAGGATTTGAGTTTGCTGTGATCAACATCCATGTGGAAACTGGTCAGACACCACGGTTAGTGCCGCCAGGGAGCTACGTGACTGAGGAAAAGGGTGGTGGGGGCAAGGATGAAGCTTTGGTCAGTCCTGAAGTGACCTTGCAGAGCCCCCAAAAAGTCACTGGAATTGGTGTGCCGGCTGCACTCGGGCGAGTAGCAGTGAAGACAGACACAAGGAAGGATCCATGGGTGAGAGGCAGTCCAAGAGGATGGAGTTGGTAACCATGTAGAATTCTGCAACACTGTCACATGTTGACATGACTCCAACCAAATGCACTGGTCTGGGCGGAAACGGACTAAAGGGATTAAAACCAAAAAAAGGGAGACATTTTAAAAGAAAACACAGTCCCAACCGTGCCAGAATATCAGATATCTAAGTGACTGGGTGAGTGTTTAAGTGAGATGGTTGAGATAGTGATAGATTCTCACCTGAACCCTTCGCCTCCAGTGTAGTCGGTCTCGGGCACAGACAGGGAGCCCAAACTCACCGCCGGCGGCTCCTGGACCAAAGCTGTGTTCATCGTGCAGGAGCTGCGGTGAAGCAAGAGAACAGATTGTGAGAGATATTCAGGAGACACAGAGATTAACTATCAATATATCCAAGAAAGGAAACGTGGAAACGTACAGTGTGTAGAACAGAGAGAGATTGTATCCGGGAAGGTCACACTGTGTCCTGTGTCCTGTGGCTGGGTGTCTCAGTCTCTGACTCCTGATCAATGAACCTCAACAGCTCTGGATCCTCACTCAGCTCAGCGAGTGCCCGCTGCCCGCTGCCTGCCCCCAGCACCTTCCCCTGCGGCTCCCGATTGTTTTGCCCTCCCAGTCGCTGCAGAATCGCGGCTGGATCACCTCCCGGAATCTGTTCCTGCTCCTGACGTCATCCCAATTCCATTTAAAGGGGCAACGCGGAGAGACCCCGGGTTCAGAACCAAAACCGGGGGTCAGAACCTCGGGGGTCAAACCTGGAGCGGGGGTCAGAACCAAAACCCGGGGCCAGAACCAAAACCCGGGGGTCAGAACCAAAACCGGGGGTCAGAACCTAAACCCGGGGTCAGAACCAAAACCCGGGGGTCAGAACCAAAACCGGGGGTCAGAACCTCGGGGGTCAAACCTGGAGCGGGGGTCAGAACCAAAACCCGGGGGTCAGAACCAAAACCCGGGGGTCAGAACCAAAACCGGGGGTCAGAACCTAAACCCGGGGTCAGAACCAAAACCCGGGGGTCAGAACCAAAACCGGGGGTCAGAACCTCGGGGGTCAGAACCTGGAGTGGGGGTCAGAACCTGGAATGGGGGTCAGAACCAAAACCGGGGGGTCAGAACCAAAACCCGGGGGTCAGAACCAAAACCGGGGGTCAGAACCTCAGGGGTCAAAACCTGGAGCGGGGTTCAGAACCAAAACCCGGGGGTCAGAACCAAAACCCGGGGTCAGAACCAAAACCCGGGGGTCAGAACCAAAACCCGGGGGTCAGAACCAAAACCGGGGGTCAGAACCAAAACCGGGGGTCAGAACCTCGGGGGTCAAAACCTGGAGCGGGGTTCAGAACCAAAACCCGGGGGTCAGAACCAAAACCCGGGGTCAGAACCAAAACCCGGGGGTCAGAACCAAAACCCGGGGGTCAGAACCAAAACCGGGGGTCAGAACCAAAACCGGGGGTCAGAACCTCGGGGGTCAGAACCTGGAGCGGGGGTCAGAACCAAAACCGGGTGTCAGAACCTCGGGGGTCAGAACCTGGCCCGGGGGTCAGAACCAAAACCCGGGGTCAGAACCAAAACCCGGGGGTCAGAACCAAAACCCGGGGGTCAGAACCAAAACCCGGGGGTCAGAACCAAAACCCGGGGTCAGAACCAAAACCCGGGGGTCAGAACCAAAACCCGGGGGTCAGAACCAAAACCGGGGGTCAGAACCAAAACCCGGGGGTCAGAACCAAAACTGGGGGTCAGAACCAAAACCGGGGGTCAGAACCTCGGGGGTCAGAACCTGGAGCGGGGGTCAGAACCAAAACCGGGGGTCAGAACCTCGGGGGTCAGAACCTGGCCCGGGGGTCAGAACCAAAACCCGGGGTCAGAACCAAAACCCGGGGGTCAGAACCAAAACCCGGGGGTCAGAACCAAAACCCGGGGTCAGAACCAAAACCCGGGGGTCAGAACCAAAACCGGGAGGTCAGAACCAAAACCGGGGGTCAGAACCAAAACCCGGGGGTCAGAACAAAAACCGGGGGTCAGAACCAAAACCCGGGGGTCAGAACCAAAACCGGGGGTCAGAACAAAAACCGGGGGTCATAACCTGGAGCAGGGGTCAGAACCAAAACCGGGGGGGTCAGAACCAAAACCGGGGGTCAGAACCAAAACCGGGGGTCAGAACCAAAACCGGGGGTCAGAACCAAAACCGGGGGTCAGAACCTCGGGGGTCAGAACCTGGAGCGCGGGTCAGAACCAAAACCGGGGGTCAGAACCTGGCCCGGGGGTCAGAACCAAAACCCGGGGTCAGAACCAAAACCCGGGGGGTCAGAACCAAAACCGGGGGTCAGAACCAAAACCCGGGGTCAGAACCAAAACCCGGGGTCAGAACCAAAACCCGGGGGTCAGAACCAAAACCGGGGGTCATAACCTGGAGCAGGGGTCAGAACCAAAACCGGGAGGTCAGAACCAAAACCGGGGGTCAGAACCAAAACCCGGGGGTCAGAACCAAAACCGGGGGTCATAACCTGGAGCAGGGGTCAGAACCAAAACCGGGGGGTCAGAACCAAAACCGGGGGTCAGAACCAAAACCCGGGGGTCAGAACCAAAACCGGGGGTCATAACCAAAACCGGGGGTCATAACCTGGAGCGGGGGTCAGAACCAAAACCGGGGGGTCAGAACCAAAACCGGGGGTCAGAACCAAAACCGGGGGGTCAGAACCAAAACCGGGGGGTCAGAACCAAAACCCGGGGGTCAGAACCAAAACCCGGGGGGTCAGAACCAAAACCGGGGGGTCAGAACCAAAACCGGGGGGTCAGAACCAAAACCCGGGGGTCAGAACCAAAACCCGGGGGTCAGAACCAAAACCGGGGTCAGAACCAAAACCCGGGGGTCAGAACCAAAACCGGGGTCAGAACCAAAACCGGGGGTCAGAACCAAAACCGGGGGGTCAGAACCAAAACCCGGGGGTCAGAACCAAAACCGGGGGTCAGAACCAAAACCCGGGGGTCAGAACCAAAACCGGGGGTTAGAACCAAAACCGGGCGTCAGAACCTGGAGCGGGGGTCAGAACCAAAACCGGGGGTCAGAACCAAAACCCGGGGGTCAGAACCTCGGCGGTCAGAACCAAAACCCGGGGGTCAGAACCGGAACCGGGGGTCAGAACCAAAACTCGGGGGTCAGGATCTGAACCGGGACCGGGGGTCAGAAACAAAACCCGGGGGTCAGAACCTGGCCCGGGACTGTGGTCAGAGCCAAAACCTGGGGGTCAGAACTGAAACCTGGGGCTCAGAATCAGGACCCGGACCGGGGATCAGAACCAAAACCCGGGGGTCAGAACAGGGACGGGGGGTCAGAACCAAAACTCGGGGGTCAGGATCTGAACCTGGATCGGGGGTCAGAAACAAAACCAGGGGGTCAAGACCTGCATCGGGACCGGGGGTCAGAAACAAAACCTGGGGGACAGTACCTGGCCTGGGACCGGGATCAGAACCAATACCTGGGGTCAGGATCTAGACCTGGACAGAGGGTCAGAGCCAAAATCCGGGGGTTAGAACCAAAACCCGGGGGTCAGAATCAGGACCCGGACAGGGGGTCAGAACCAAAACTCGGGGGTCAGGACCTGCACTGGGACTGGGGGTCAGAAACAAAACCCGGGGGTCAGGACCTAGACCTGGACCGGGGGTCAGAGCCCAAGCACGGGGGTCAGAACCGAAACCCGGGGGTCAGAATCAGGACCCGGACCGGGGGTTAGAACCAAAACCTGGGGCTCAGACCCTGGACCAGGACCGGGGGTCAGAACCAAAACCCGGGGGTTAGATCCTGGACCTGGACTGGGGGTCAGAACCAAAACCTGGGGGTCAGAACCAAAACCCGGGGTCAGAATCTGGACCAGGACCGGGGGTCAGGACCTCACTGGGACCGGGGGTCTGAACCAAACACTGGGTGTCGGAACCAAAACCTGGGGGGTCAGGACCTGCACCGGGACTGGGGGTCAGAACCAAAACCTGGGGGTCAGACTCTGGACTGGGACAGGGGGTCAGAACCAAAACCCGGGCGTCCGAACCTGGACTGGGACCGGGGGTCAGAACCAAAACCTGGGAGTCAGAACCAAAATCCAGTGGTCAGAAATCTGGACCAGGACCGAGGGACAGAACCAAAACCCGGGGGTCAGAACCAAAATCCGGGGGTCAGGACCGGGACTGGGGGTCAGAACCAAATCCCGGGGGTCAGAACCAGGACCTGGACTGGGGGTCAGAACCAAAACCTGGGGGGTCAGAACCAAAACCCGGAGGCAAGGATCTGCACCGGGACCAGGGGTCAAAACCATACCTGGGGTTAAGAACCAAAACCAGGGGGTCAGGACCTGCACCGGGACCAGAACCAAAATCTGGGAGTCAGAACCTGGACCAGGGGTTAGAACCAAAACCTGGAGGTCATAACCAAAACCCAGGCATCAGAACCAAAGCCTGGGGTCAGAACCAAAACCCGGGGGTCAGGACCTAGACCGGGACCGGGGTTCAGAATCAAAACCCAGGGCTCAGGACCTAGATCAGGACCTAGACAGAGTACCCGTCGTCATCCAGTACTTCCCCGGAGAGGAGAAATACAACATCTTCTTCGCAGCCTTCAACACGTCATCGATGAAGCCGAACATCTTGCCAAGGTCATCCCCACACCCCCACTACTTGCCTTCAAACAACCATGCCACCTCAAACAAACCATTGTTTGCAGCAAACTACCCAGCCTTCAGAACAGTGACCACGACACCACACAACCCTGCCATGGCAATCTCTGCAAGACGTGCCAGATCATTGACATAGGTACCACCATTGCACGTGAGAACACCATCCACCAGGTACGCGGTACATACTCATGCGACTCGACCAACGTTGTCTACCTCATAAGCTGCAGGAAAGGATGTCCCGAAGCGTGGTACATTGGCGAGACCATGCAGACGCTGCGACAACGGATGAATGGACATCGCGCGATAATCACCAGGCAGGAATGTTCCCTTCCAGTCGGGGAACACTTCAGCAGTCAAGGGCATTCAGCCTCTGATCCCCGTGTAAGCGTTCTCCAAGGCGACTTTCAGGACGTAGGACAACGCAGAATCGCAGAGCAGAAACTTATAGCCAAGTTCAGCACACATGAGTAAGGCCTCAACCGGGACCTTGAATTCATGTTGCATTACATTCACCCAAACCATCTGGCCTGGGCTTACGAAACCCTACCAACTGTCCTGGCTTGAGACAATTCACACCTCTTTAACCTGCGATTATCCCTCTCTCCAGTTACTCCGTTTGGACCTGTAAAGACTTAATTACCTGCAAAGACTCGCATTCAAAGTATCGTCTTGCACCTCTGACTGTGTCTATAAATGTGTTTCTGGAACCCACCACTTCATTCACCTGAGGAAGGAGCAGTGCTCCGAAAGCTAGTGATTCGAAACAACCTGGTGGACTTTAACCTGGTGTTGTAAGACTTCTTACTGTGCTCACCCCAGTCCAACGCCGGCATTGCCACATCATCTCCAACAAGAGAGAATCAAACAATCTTCCATTGAGGTTCAACAGCATTACCATCGCTGAATCCTCCACCATCATTCTGGGGGTTAGCATTGACCAGAAACTTAACTAGACCAGCCTTATAAGACTGTAACAACAAGAGCAATTCAGAGGATGGGAAGACTACAGCGAATAACTCATCTCCTAGTTGCCCAAAGCCTTTCCACTATCTGTAACTCAGGAGTGTGTGTCCATGTTTCTGGATGAGGAAGCTCCAACAACACTCAAGAAACTTGATACCATCCAGGACAAAACAGTATGCTTGACAGGTCCCCCATTCACCACCTTGAACATTCACCCCCTCACCACCGGTTCAAAGTGCCAGAAGTGAGTCCCATCTACAAGATGCACTGAAGCAACTCACCAAGCCTCTTTTGATAGTACCTTCCAAACTCACGATCTCTTGAAGGACGAGGGCAGCAGATACATGGGAACACCGCCATCTGCAATCTCCCCTCCAAACCATACACTTTTCTGACTCAGAGCTATATCGCTGCTCCCTCACTGTCACTGGGATAAAACCATGGAACCCCCTTCCTAACATACCTGAAAGTCTGCAGTGGTCCAAGAAGGCCACTTACTTGGAAATTCTCAAGGAAATGAGGGATACACATAAATGCTGGCCTAGCCAGATGTGCTCACATTCCATAAAAGAATGAAACAATGAGAAGTAAATTGATAATAAAAGTGAAATTAATAGGACCATCTGCTACAAGAGAGGAACTAACCACTGTGCTTTGACATTCATGACATTACCATCGCTGAATCCCCCACAATCAACATCCTGAGGGTTAACATTGATCAGAAACTGATCTGGACTAGCCATATTAATACTGTGGCTACCAGGACAGGTCAAAGGTTAGGAATTCTGCAGTGAGTAACTCACCTCCTGACCCCTCCCAAAGCCTGTCCACCATCTACAAGGCACAAGTCAGGAGTGTGTTAGGGAAATTGTAAACGCACTAGTGATAATTTATCAAAATTCACTAGACTCTGGGGTGGTCCCAGAGGATTGGAAAGTAGCAAACATGACACCACTGTTTAAAAAAGGAGGTCGGCAGAAAGCGGGTAATTATAGGCCGGTAAGGTTAACTTCGGTTGTAGGGAAAATGCTGGAATCTATCATTAAGGAGGAAATAGCGGGGCACCTGGAGGGAAATTGTCCCATTGGGCAGACGCAGCATGGGTTCATAAAGGGTAGGTCGTGTCTGACTAATTTGGTAGAATTTTTTGAGGACGTTACCAGTGCAGTAGATAACGGGGAGCCAATGGATGTGGTATATCTGGATTTCCAGAAAGCTTTTGACAAGGTGCCACACAAAAGGTTGCTGCATAAACTAAAGATGCATGGCATTGAGGGTAAAGTGGTAGCATGGGTAGAGGATTGGTTAACTAACAGAAAGCAGAGAGTGGTGATAAATGGGTGTTTCTCTGGTTGGCAACCTGTAACTAGTGGGGTCCCTCAATAACTAGTGGGGTCCCTCAAGAATCAGTTGTTCACAATTTACATAGATGATTTGGAGTTGGGGACCAAGTGCAATGTGGCAAAGTTTGCAGACGACACTAAGAGGAGTGGTAAAGCAAAAAGTGCAGAGGATACCGGAAGTCTGCAGAAGGATTTGGATAGGTTAAGTGAATGAGCTAGGGTCTGGCAGATGGAATTCAATGTGGCCAAGTGTGAGGCTATCCATTTTGGGAGGAATAACAGCAGAATGGATTATTATTTAAACGGTAAGATGTTAAAACATGCTGCTGTGCAGAGGGACCTGGGTGTGCTGGTGCACGAGTCGCAAAAAGTTGGTGTGCAGGTGCAACAGGTGATTAAGAAGGCTAATCGAGTTTTGTCTTTCATTGCAAGAGGGATGGAGTTCAAGACTAGGGAGGTTATGCTGCAATTGTATAGGGTGTTGGTGAGGCCACATCTGGAGTATTGTGTTCAGTTTTGGTCTCCTTACCTGAGAAAGGACATATTGGCACTGGAGGGAGTGCAGAGGAGATTCACTAGGTTGATCCCAGGGTTGAGGGGATTAGATTATGACGAGAGGTTGAGTAGACTGGTACTGTACTCATTGGAGTTTAGAAGGATGCGGGGGGATCTTATTGAAACATATAAAATTATGAAGGGAATTGATAGGATAGATGCGGGCAGGTTGTTTCCACTGGTCGGGGAAAGCAGAACTAGGGGGCATAGCCTCAAAATAAGGGGAAGTAGATTTAGGACCGAGTTTAGGAGGAACTTCTTCACCCAAAGGGTTGTGAATCTCTGGAATTCCTTGCCCAGTGAAGCAGTTGAGGCTCCTTCTTTAAATGTTTTTAAGAAAAAGATAGATACCTTTCGAAAGAATAAAGGGATTCGGGGATATGGTGTACGGGCCGGAGAGTGGAGCTGAGTCCACAAAGATCAGCCATGATCTCATTGAATGGCGGAGCAGGCTCGAGGGGCCAGATGGCCTACTCCTGTTCCTAGTTCTTATGTTCTTATGTGTTGGAATACTCTCCACTTGCCTGGATGAGTGCAGCTCCAACAACACTCAAGAAGCTCAACACCACTCAAGACAAAGCAGCCCGCTTGATTGCTCCCCTTTCTACAAACATTCACTCCCTCCACCACCGACGAACAGTGGCAGCCGTGTGTAGACAGACAAGAGCAGCAGATACCTGGGAACCCCACCACCTGGAGGTCGCCCTCCAAGTCACTCGCCACTCCGACTTGGAAATATAGGGGCTTTTCACAGTAACTTCATTGAAGCCTACTTGTGACAATAAGCGATTATCATTATTATTATTATATTGCCGTTCCTTCACTGTGGCAAAATCCTGGAATTCCCTTCCTAACAGCATAGCGGATGTACCTACACCTGAAGGACTACAGAGGTTCAAAAAGGTAGCTCACCACCACCTTCTAAGGGCAATTAGGTATGGGCAATAAATGTAGGTCTACTCAGCGACACCCGGGTCCCGTAAATTAATTAAAAATAAAAATAAAAGAGGAAAACCTGTTGCTAGATATTTCGCTCCTGTATCAAGAGCGAAACAACCGCAATAAATTTGTATACAGACACGTGATGTGCAAGTTTAACACAGGAACTGTTTAATCTGAATGAATGATTTATGGTATATGAACACAATGAATATATTACAAACTGTTGAGGCGGAATGTAGTAACTTCTGACCTCGACTTATTGGGTCCAGCCTATCCCTCCTGCAGTTTTCACAATAAATTGCAGTGCTCCCAAACCCTGCAGGAACAACATTAATCACTCAAAACCAATTCTTCTGTTATCAGGCTGTGGAGGTTCATGAATCAGTCTATAGTGGAGCCAGCCACAGAACATGAATGGTTGATGACATCTCAAATCATATGGGTCCATTATTGTTAATCCAGAAAACTACTTATCAGCAAAAGTGTTTATACTTAACAGGAATATACTTTAGCTTTAAAGATACTGGAGGAATAGTGCAGCAATAAAAATTGGTTCATATCCAATCTGTTCCATTGGGCCTACCTCTTAAAGGGGAAATGCCATATTTTCCTCTCCACCGTGGGACTAGGCAGGGATGTCCTATGTCTGTCCCCCCCCCCCCTGCTATTTGCACTCGTGATTGAGCCATTGGCCATCACGTTAAGAAGTTTGGGTGTATGGAAAGGAATAGCGTGGGGGGTGGGGATAGAGCATAGGGTGTCCTTATATGCCGATGACTTGCTGTTATACGTGTCGGAACCGAGTGTGTCAATATGGGGAATATTGGAGCTGCTTTGGGTGTTTGGGTCTTTCTCAGGGTACAAATTAAATCTAGACAAGAGTGAATATTTTCTGGTGCCTCAGCCAGAGGTGGGGGGGAGGGGTGGGGGCTGCCATTCCCTAGGGCAGGGACTCACTTTATATAGCTGGGGTTGCAGGTTGGTCGGGAATTGGGGGGGCTCCGTAGGTACGTTTCGCGTTTGGTGGGGAGGGTGAAAGCTGATCTGGCAAGGTGGGATGGTCTCCCTCTGTCATTGGCGGGTTGGGTGCAGGCGATTAAAATGAATGCGTTGCCGTGATTCCTGTTTATTTTCCAATGCCTGCCGATTTTTCTGCCAAAGGCATTTTTTAGAGAAATTGAAGGGATGATTACCTCGTTCATATGGGGAGGGAAGGTGGCCAGAATTTAAAAGGTGCTGCTACAGAGAGGAAGGCAGGCAGGGGGTTTGGGTCTTCCGAACCTGATGTATTATTATTGGGCGGCGAATGTGGAGAAGGTACGGAGCTGGGTCAGAAGGATTGACTCCCAATGGGTCAGAATGGAGGAGAGTTTGTGTAGGGGGTTGGGATTGAAGGCGCTAGCAACAGTGCTGCTCCCGACGGCCCCAGGGAGATCCTCGGAGTTCGGTAGTAATAGCTTTGTTGAGAATTTGGAGACATTTCGGCAGCACTTCGGGTTGGGGGCAGGGTCATGGGAAATGCCGATTCGGGGGAACCATAGATTTGAGCCAGGGAAGTGCGATGGAAATTTTCAGAGATGGGAGGAGAAAGGAATTAGGACATTAAAAGATTTGTTTCTTGGGGGTCAGTTTGCGGGATTGAAGGAGCTGGGAGTGAAGTATGGGCTGGAGCAGGGGGAAATATTTAGATACATGCAGGTTCGAGACTTTGCCAGAAAGGAGATACAGAGCTTCCCAGTGGAGCCGGCTTCCACATTGCTGGAGGAGGTGCTGACGACAGGGGGACTGGAGAAGGCGGTAGTATCGGCGGTTTATGGGGCTATTTTGGAAGAGGAGAAGGCACCGCTGGAAGGGATCAAGGCAAAGTGGGAGGAAGAGTTGGGAGAGGGTATTGGAGGAGGGGTTCTGGCATGAGGTGCTCCAGAGGGTGAACGCCTCCACCCGTGTGCGAGGTTGGAGCTGATACAGCTGAAGGTGGTGTATAAGCACACCTTACAAGGGCGAGGATGAGCCGGCTCTTTGAGGGGGTAGAAGACGTGTGTTAAAGTTGCAGGGGGGGCCCCGCAAACCATGTTCATATGTTTTGGCCCTGTCCAAAGCTGATTACTGGAAAGTAGTTTTGAGGGTAATCTCTAAAGTGGTGCACGTGAAACTGGACCCGGGCCTTCGGGAGGCCATATTCGGGGTGTCGGACCAGCTGGGGTTGGAAACGGGTGCGGAGGCAGATATTGTAGCCTTTGCCTCGCTGATCGCCCGAAGGCAGATCCTTTTAGGCTGGAGATCAACCTCCCCACCCTGTGCCCTGGCGTGGCGGGAGGACCTGCTGGAAGTCTTGACGCTTGAAAAGGTCAAATTTGAACTGAGGGGAAGGATGAAGGGGTTCTACAATTCATGGGCGTTATTCATTATGCACTTTTGATAATTGGATTACATCGAACATTATGGGGGTGGGGTGCGGGGAGCGTTGGGGGGAGGGGGACTGTGTGTTAATGGTGACATATTTGTGATTCCTGGTTCCTTTTTGTCATTTGTTTATGTTAACATACGGGTTAATGTTTGGGGGTTTGGTGGGAGGATGGGATTGTTGTTATTGATATGGGGATGGACATTGCATTCGTTACTGATTATTGTTTAATGTTGGATGTAAATTTGGGAGAAAATGTGATAAAGGAGAATAAAAATATTTAAATAAAAAACTAAAGGGGAAATGCCTTCATTATAAAGTATTTCATGTCCATATGTAATGTATACAGCATGTGGCCTCTTCAAAACAAAGAATGATGGAAGTTCAGCTATCTGGGCATACTTAATTCATTGTTGTTTTTATTCATTCATGGGATATGGGAATCATTGGCAAAACCAAGATTTATTGCCCATCCTTAATTGCCCCTGAGAAGGTGGTGTTGAGCTGCCTTCTTGAACCGCTGCAGTCCATATGGTGTAGGTACAAGCTCAGTGCTGGCAGGAGGGTGTTTCTGGATGTTGGCCGAGCAACAGTAAACAAACAACAATATACTTCCAAGTCAGGGTGGTTTGTGGCTTGAAGAGGAACTTGGAGATGGTCATGTTTCCAGATGCCCACTGCCCTTATTCAAGGTGGCAAAGATTGCGGGTATTAAGGTGCTGCCAAAGGAGCTTGGCCAGCTGCTGCAGTGTACCTTCTGGATGCTGCCACATTGTCCCAGTGGTATTGCAAAGCCAAGGGAATTTGACTATGTGTTTAGATGGTGTCAGCCTGGCTCAGTGGTAACACCCTCACCTCTAATCTAATCTAAAGATCATGGTTCAAGATCTACCCCAGTTACATGCACATATGGTGCATGCACATATCTACCCCTTCAGGTCGATGCACGTATAATATAGACGACTACAACAGTGCTTACTGTGTGTCAAGAATGAAAGAGAGGCCGGATGATAATAATAATCTTTATTGTCACAAGTAGGCTTACATTAACACTGCAATGAAGTTACTGTGAAAATCACCTGGCCGCCACATTCCAGCACCTGTTCGGGTACACAGAAGGAGAATTCAGAATATCTAATTCACCTATCAGCACATTTTTCGGGACTTGTGGGAGGAAACCGGAGCACCCAGAGGAAACCCATGAAGACACAGGGAGAATGTGCAGACTCCACATAGACAGTGACCCAAGCCAGGAATCGAACCTGGGACCCTGGCACTGTGAAGGGCAGCACAATCGCACAGTGGTTAGCACATTTGCTTCACAGCTCCAGGGTCCCAGGTGCGATTCCTGGCTTAGGTCACTGTGCGGGGTCTACACATTCTCCCCGTGTCTGCATGGGTTTCCTCTGGGTGCTCCGGTTTCCTCCCACAGTCCAAAGATGTGCAGGTTAGAACAAAGAACAAAGAACAAAGAAAAGTACAGCACAGGAACCGGCCCTTCGGCCCTCCAAGCCCGTGCCGACCATGCTGCCCGACTAAACTACAATCTTCTACACTTCCTGGGTCCGTATCCCTCTATTTCCATCCTATTCATGTATTTGTCAAGATGCCCCTTAAAAGTCACTATCGTCCCTGCTTCCACCACCTCCTCCGGCAGCGAGTTCCAGGCACCCACTACCCTCTGTGTAAAAAACTTGCCTCGTACATCTACTCTAAATCTTGCCCCTCGCACCTTAAACCGATGCCCCCTAGTAATTGACCCCTCTACCCTGGGGAAAAGCCTCTGACTATCCACTCTGTCTATGCCCCTCATAATTTTGTAGACCTCTATCAGGTCGCCCCTCAACCTCCACCGTTCTAGTGAGAACAAACCGAGTTTATTCAACCGCTCCTCATTGCTAATGCCCTCCATACCAGGCAACATTCTGTTAAATCTTTTCTGCACCCTCTCTAAAACCTCCGCATCCTTCTGGTAGTGTGGCGACCAGAGTTGAACACTATACTCCAAGTGTGGCCTAACTAAGGTTCTATACAGCTGAAACATGACTTGCCAATTCTTATACTCAATGCCCCGGCCAATGAAGGCAAGTATGCCGTATGCCTTCTTGACTACCTTCTCCACCTGTGTTGCCCCTTTCAGTGACCTGTGGACCTGTACACCTAGATCTCTCTGACTTTCAATACTCTTGAGGGTTCTACCATTCACTGTATAGTCCCTACCTGCATTAGACCTTCCAAAATGCATTACCTCACATTTGTCCGGATTAAACTCCATCTGCCATCTCTCCGCCCAAGTCTCCAAACAATCTAAATCCTGCTGTATCCTCTGACAGTCCTCATCGCTATCAACAATTCCACCAACCCTTGTGTCATCTGCAAACTTACTCATCAGACCAGTTACATTTTCCTCCAAATCATTTATATATACTACAAACAGCAACGGTCCCAGCACTGATCCCTGCCGAACACCACTAGTCACAGATCTCCAATTAGAAAAGCACCCTTCCATTGCTACTCTCTGCCTTCTATGACCTAGCCACTTCTGTTTCCACCTTGCCAGCTCACCCCTGATCCCGTGTGACTTCACCTTTTACAGGATTGTAGGTAGATTGGCTGTGCTAAATTGCCCTTTGTGTCCAAAAGAAAAAGGGTAGGTGGGGTTACGGGAATAGGGTGGCGGTGTGGGGATAGGGTGGAGGTATGGGCTTAGGTAGGGTGCTCTTTCCAGGGGCTGGTGCAGACTCGATGGGCCGAATGGCCTCCTTCTGCACTGTAAATTGTATGATTCTATGCTAACCAGTGTTCTATCATGCTGCCCATTGGAAATGACAAGAGTACAGACAATGGGAGAGAGGGACAGTGTAAAGGGGAGCAAAATAAAGTGTCTGAGATGCAACTGAGAGAGGAGGAATGAAAGACACATAAAGATGACGGCCCACATTTCAAACACATGGTTGAAAAGAAAAGCATGCCAAAATTGGAAGATTTTTATTTTTACCTCCTGGGCATTAAGCATCACCTGGGCTAAATACAGAAAGAAAGATCTGTTGGGGAGGACTCCAACGTCCTGCTTACAGAACCCAATGGAATATCTTTTTATTATTGAAAGGATCATTGGACAGATTCTGTTATCAACCTCTGACTCTCCTTGACATAGCTTTCATTCTGCACTCTGGCGAAATGATGCTTAATGCCCAGGCAGTGAAGATGAAATCTATCCCTACATAATTATGTGTACACATCATATTTGTTTGGATTTGTTTGTTTATTGTCACGTGTACCGAGGTACGGTGAAAAGTTTTTTTCTGCGAGCAGCTCAAACAGCTTTAATACATGAAAAGAAACGAAAAAGAAAATACATAATAGGGCAACGCAAGGTACACAATGTAAATACATAGACACCGGCATCGGGTGAAGCATACAGGAGTGTAGTATATAGTATGGGGACATGATGTATAATAGTTTGCATTGATAATACATAATAAATGTGTCATATATTAAGTAAGCAAAGTTGCCATAGTCCCAGATGACCATAGGCTGCTTTCCCGTTGAGGGGCCAGAGCTGACTGGTCGTGATTTAACCTGAGGATCACCACATATCAGCAAGGGCCAAGGTTGAGAAGGTGAGGCCTCCATGGATAAAGTTAGCCGTTACTGGAATTGAACCCACATTGTTCACCTTGCTCTGCATCCCAAATCAGATGCCCAGCCACTGACCTAATATGGTACTGTTTGGCTGTTTTACTTTTAATTTGGCTCTGTTTAATTACGTTTGCTCAAGATTCGCCAGGTATCTTTCGACACCGCCACAAGGTTCAGATTCGAATACTGATCAAAGACTCAATACAGTTCGTAAGTTCAAAAGCAATGCTCATTTATTTACACACAGTCAAACCTACTCATGCATAAACTTTACAAACTAAACTACCACTATTACTAAGGCCTATACTTAGCTTCAGGTGCGCACTCAGTCAGAGGAACAATGGCCGTTGCTCGGTTCTGAGACTGCTGGGTTGAGCTGTTTACAGGATAGCAACTAGGAGCGTCTATCTCGTAGCGTGCGTTGACTTGGGACTTACTTGGTCTGGTGTAGCTGCTAGGCTGATCTCTCTCTTCGCTGAGAGCCAAAGCCAAAGGAGGGCGTTCTCCCTTGGGGAATACCTTTTATACTAAAAAGGGCTTCGCGCGCTTTTGGGCGGGCCTTGAACTTGGCCTCAATTAATTGGGCCTTTCCCAATCATTCATACCGATCTTCCTCCAATAGAGGGGTGGTTCCCTGATTGCTGGGCGTGTCCTAGGTGACCGTTGGTCTGCTTTGTTTTAGTCTCTTCTGGCGCCGGGGTGTCTGCCTTAACATTGTGTATCTAAATGTTTCCCTTTTGTCCCCGGAGATGGCTCATTAGTATGTATATTGCTGAGCAGTTTCTGTCCTGTCTGAGAGCTCAAGGTTCTAATCAACAGACAGACCTTGCACCTGCTTGTTTCTTAGTATTGTCCAATTTTCCCCGCATTCTTTGGGAGTGTCCATTTTGTAATCGGGACGTGGCCATCCCAGATGGCTACAGTATGCATCTATACGATCTCAGGTTTATACTTAATATTGTGCATATTTGCAATAAATAAGTCACAACCCCCTGGGCTAGCGCATAGTCAATTCCAGCCCCATTTCACCTAGAATCACGACACAGGTAAAATTTGATTTTATTTAAATAACCCAAGGGCTTTGGCTGAGCCTAATAAATTACAGTCACCAGGTTTGTAACTTTAACACAAGCAACCTTTTATTGTGTACAGTATTATAATTAAACTGACAAAAATGTAACTGACTATCTAATACCTCTTTCCAAACCCCCGCCCCTTCCTAGCTAACCCACACACAAACAACACAGAGGGGAAAGAGTGGTGTAGAAGTAAAGAAAATATTAATCAAAATAAAAGGTTAAAGATCTTTGATGCACTGGGATGATTCCCAATTAGTGTCTCTCAAGTTTGGCTTTTGTTTTGATATTTCTTCCTTCTAGGTAGGTTCTTTACGCAAAGAGTAGTGAGGCCGTGGAATGCCCTACCTGCTACAGTAGTGAACTCGCCAACATTGAGGGCATTTAAAAGTTTATTGGATAAACATATGGATGATAATGGCATAGTGTAGGTTAGATGGCTTTTGTTTCGGTGCAACATCGTGGGCCGAAGGGCCTGTACTGCGCTGTATTGTTCTATGTTCTATGTTCTATATAGGCTTGAGATGGTTTTCCCTGGTAAGGTTGTCTACCACCTCTGCAGAGTCAGCATCATTCCAAGTTCACAGCAAAGGATGTGCCAGGCACTCACTGCTTTCAGAACAATGAAGCAGTTCTTTCACTTCAATAAGCAAGAGAGAGGGAGAGAGAGCATTCCTTGCACTTCCAAGGTCTAAATGCTTCTGCCCAGTTCTCTCAGTAAGCATCATGCAGGAACCAATTATTGACCATTGTCAGGCAAAACACTGTCCCTGGCCAACTCACCAGTTGCCAGGCAACCAATCGATCCGACTCGCTCCAAACCTGGTTCCTAAGATCCACTCCGTGCCGAGCAGTCTGACTTCTTCTTTCCGAAATCAAAACCTGGGAACAGCAGCAGACTGCTTCAACTTTGAGTCTTCTGCTTAAAGGCACATTCCAATTATGGGTCCACGGACCAAAATCATAAAATTATATAAAAGAAATGGGGACAAAGGAAATAAAGAGGAACGACTCTTAAATCACCTGTTGGAATTTTTTAAATCTTACCTTTCCACAGAAAGGAATTAGAGAAAGAGTTATTTATGATGTTTGGTTCTTCTCAAATTAGCATTGAGCATTGCCGCAAGTTAAAAAGAAAAGAGGCTGAAGAGATCAGTAATAGCCTCGCTTTGAATTTGTTTTCTCGCAGACATAAATAATAAGAAATTCATTCACTTGTCTCAGTAATTGATAAACGGTGTCAGGAAGTTGCCATTCTGGAGCTCAGTGCTCTGCTCCACCTTCCATTTCTGGTTGGGAATTGCAAGAGGTAAAATTAATAGACACGGACAGTCAAAACGATGCTTTACTGAAACCAAATAATGTGAGACAATAAGACAACCAAAGGCAGTGAGAAGGTCGAAGTGCAAGAGAGGGTAGTCAGAAAGTTTCTTAATAAAGTCAAGAAAGATGTGGAAAAGTGTGTTGTGTTCTTCATTTTGTATCATGATGCAAATTGAGTTGTCCTGTTTGAATGACGCGAGTTTCATCAAATTTGTCATTCTATTTGCCCAATTTACTGGGCAATAAAATGGCATATCGTTTCATAGCGCGCTTCATTTCATAAAGTGTCTACTTAGTCCACCTTTGATAACATGTGTGAAATACAATAACAGCTGGTTTCGGTCACAAGGTACTTTGCTACATGCCTGGGTTAACCATCATACAAGGGGATGTACGGCAGTTAAATCAGTTCCCACAGAAATAAGATTGCACATCCTTTTGCTCATAGAAGTAACTGCAACCATGTAATTGGAAGATCTGAATTTGTAACAGTAATTTTGTCCATACCTTCTATATAATGCTGCTGTATATGGTATAAAATAAAATTTAACTCTCTGAGGAGGAGTTTCTTCAGCCAGAGCGAGGTGAATCTGTGGAACTCTTTGCCGCAGAAGGCTGTGGAGGCCAAATTTGGGCAGCACGGTAGCAGCACAATTGCTTCACAGCTCCAGGGTCCCAGGTTCGGTTCCGGCTTGGGTGACTGTCTGTGTGGAGTCTGCACATCCTCCCCGTGTGTGCGTGGGTTTCCTCCGGGTGCTCCGGTTTCCTCCCACAGTCCAAAGATGTGCAGGTTAGGTGGATTGGCCATAATAAATTGCCCTTCGTGTCCAAAATTCCCCTTAGTGTTGGGTGGGGTTACTGGGTTATGGGGATAGGGTGGAGCTGTTAACCTTGGGTAGGGTGCTCTTTCCAAGAGCCAGTGCAGACTCGATGGGCCGAATGGCCTCCTTCTGCACTGTAAATTCGATGAAAATTCTATGATAAATCACTGAGTGTCTTTCAGACAGAGATAGATAGGTTTTTGATTAATAAGGGGATCAGCGGTTATGGGGAGAAGGCAGGAGAATGGGGATGAGAAAAATATCAGCCATGATTGAATGGCGGAGCAGACTCGATGGGCCGAGTGGCCTAACTCTGCTCCTTTGTCTTCTGGCCTTAATGGTGAGCGCATTCTACCAGCAATGTCCCATCAGAACAGGGGTGTGAACCAGCAGGTGGATGCCGGGAGAGATTTACCCGGCTTGCCACGCCTCTACAGATCTAATGGGATCTCGTGAGAAGTTGCCCATTGTGCGCGGGATCAGTATTGGTAAGTTTACATATTATAGTGACCAGCTAGTCTTACTCTAATATGCACTCGCCTGATCTACATGAGGATTTGGGATCTAACGCCTTTGCCTTGGAGACCTCAGGCGAGTGCCATTCAGTACTGGTGGGGACCACCATTTGTACCATTTGTGGGGACCAGGTGGAATCGCACTTGGAGGGGGGGTTGGCGGGGGGTCCCACTTCCCAGGGGATCGCAGGCCCTTGGGTGATTGACCTCTGGGCAGGGTGGCACCCTGGCAGTGTTACCTGGGGTGCCCAGGTAGCACTGCCAGGCAGGCAGGGGTATTGGCAGTGCCAAGATGACAGATTGACATTTTACCTATGCTGGGGGTTGAGCCTTTATTGACATTTTACCTATGCTGGGGAACCCTGCCTGTTTGAGGTGGGGGGTGTGGGGGTTTGACGACCCCTTATAGGTGAGTTGGGAGTTGTGGGGTTTGTGTTAGGAGGTCAAGAGGGCGACAATCTCTTCCTGTACAGCGGAGTTCCAGAGAGCGGAGCTCCTCAATGCAGGAAGTGCGGTCCTGGGGGGTGTTGGCATCCCCTGCTGGCCCACCCAAAAAAACCAAAGTGCCCTTAGACAGTGGGGTCGTTCTAGGCATTTGTAGCAGCGGGAATGACCCCTCCAACCCTGCCCAGAACGGAATCTGGCTTTTTTTTTGGTTCGATCACATCCTATGTCTATGGGCCGGGATTCTCCGAGCCTGTGCCGGGTCGGAGAATGTCCGGGGTGGGGGTGCGATAATCCCGCCATGCCGCTCCGAAGCTGGGTCGCCAAGTTCCGCCGAGTTGAAAGCGGCCCCCGCGCCGATTTTCCGCGCTCGACGGGCCAAGTGCCCGCCGAGTTCCGCCAGCGTAATTTCCGTATGGTCCCACTCGGCGGGACCTCGGCTTTCTGGCTGCGGGGGCTGTCCTGGTGGGGGGGTGGGGGGACCCGACCCCAGGGGGGGGCCTCCATAGTGGCCAGGCCCGCGATCGGGGGCTACCGATCGGTGGGCGTGCTCATTCCGGGGGGGTGGGCCTATGTTCCTCTGCGCTGGGCCCCTGTAGGGCCCCGTCATGCTGCCCGGGGGCCAGCGCAGAGCAAGCGATGGCGCGCATGTGCAGACCCGCACCAGCCATGGCGGGCCGACTTCCGTCGCCGGAGTAGCGCACATCACTCCGCCGCCATTCTCACCCCCGAGGAAGGGGAGAATGACTGGGCCTGGAGGCCCGTTGCCGCCGGCATCGCTCGTGCCGGTTTTGACACCGGCGTCAACACTTGGCCGGGATTTCGGAGAATCTTTTTAAAAATATACAACAAAGGGTGGCGCCACCCCCTGGCGATTCTCCGACCCGGCGCAGGCTCGGAGAATCCCGGCCCATAGACATAGGATGTGATCGAACCAAATCTTTAAAAAAAAAAATTCCAATTAAGGGTCAATGTAGCTTGGCCAATCCACCTACCCTGTACATCTTTAGGTTGTGGGGGTGAGACCCACGCAGACACAGGGAGAATGTGCAAACTCCATACAGACAGTGATCTGGGGTGGGATCGAACATGGGTCCTCGGCACCGTGAGGCAGCAGTGCTAACCACTGTGCCACCCTTTGTCGTATATTTTTGGTATGTATTCATATGCAATGATGTTGAATTTATATATTTTGAAGTATGCTGCCGCAATCCAACGGAAAAACAGGTCGCCGCATCGCAGCGTGGCTGATAAAAACCGGGAGACCCCGTTCCCGGGATCAACCCGGTTCGGAACACCTCGCGCGATCCAGCGCGATCCAATTTTTTGTCAATTCTGCATATTCGAGGGAAAAGTTAGTCTCACTCTAATGTGCAGATTCCTGAGGTACCTTTTAAAAAAAATAAATTTAGAGTTTACGTTTCCAATTAAGGGACAATTTAGCGTGGCCAATCCACCTCACCGGCACACCTTTTTTGGTTTGTGGGGTGAAACCCAAGCAGACACGGGAATAATGTGCAAACTCCACACAGACAGTGACACGGGGGCAGAATCGAACCCGGGTCCTCAGCGCCGTAGGCAGCAGTGCTAACCACGGCGCCACCGTGCCGCCCATTCCTGAGGTACCGGAGGCTTTAGATTTCATGCCCTTTGCCTCAGAAACCTCTAGTGAACGCTGTCCAGCTCTTGTCCCCACACACGGGGACCCGACGGAATGGTACTCGTGGGTGTCTCCCAGGGGATCAGAGGGCCCTAGCTACATGCTCTTTTGGCAGTGTGGTGCCCTGGCACTGCTTGTGCCACCTGGGCACCCTGGCAGTGCCAGCCTAGCACTCTGGCAATGCCACATGGGTACCAGCCTGGTACTGCTGAGGTGGCATTGCCTGCTGGCATTTGCACAGCCAGGGTGGCAGCTTGGCAATGCCAAGCTGACATTCTTTGCGTGCGCATGATTGAGCCGATGGTGTCCTGCATGAGTGTTCAGGGTGCCGGGGGGTGGGGGGGGAGGGGGGGGGGTGGTGGATGTCTGACCAGGACCCTCCCATAGTGCATTTGGCAGGAGGGAGTGGGGAGGTTGGGGATCGCTTTGGGTATCTCGGAGATCGGGATGTGCAGTCTCAGCCGCACGTTCCCTGTTCAGGTCCCTTTTACGATGCCAGTCGTGTTGAATAGCCATGTGTTTCTCGGCACTGCGAGCGCTGGGAAACACATGCCTAAACGCGCTCGCTAGGAGACTTTGTTCCCATTCAGTTGAATCGAGCCCTGTAACTTCTCTCTACATTATACATATATATTATATAAATAAAGTAATAGACCCTTTACATATAATAGTGCATTCTCTGTCTACTAATAACAACCTCCATCTATAAATACCTTTAGTATAATAAAAAGCCCTCAGAGGCTTCACGGGAACAATTATCAACCAAAGTTTGGCACTGGGTTATATCGGAGATCAAAGGGCAATGGCTTGATCAAATATGTAGGTTTTGTAGAATATCTCAAGGGAACAAAGAGAGGTAGAGAGGTGAGGAGGTATAGCGAGGGTTTCCAAGGGAACAGAGAGGTAGAGAGGTGAGGAGGTATAGCGAGGGTTTTGGCCGAGGCAGCAAGAGGCACAACCACCAATGATTTAAAGGTTTAACGATACAAATTAAGCAGATATCTTGGAGGGTTGTCAGAGTGGAGGAGATGACAGAGATAGGGAGAGGAGAGGCCAAGGAGGGATCTGAAAACAAGGGTGAGAAATTTTAAATTGAGGTGTTGTTAAACCAGAAATGAATCTCGGTCAGCAAGCACAGGCATGAGCGGACTTGATGGGAGTTCAGATATGGCAGCAGGATGTTTACTGAGCTCAAGTTTATGGAGGGTGGAAGAGCAGCCAGAAGTGCTGATGCACAATCAATTGCACAAAGACGCAGATTGGGTACAACTGTGGCTTTATTACAGTCAGATGCGAGGCCTCCTGCTGCAGCTGGCGAAATGGCAGGGCACTGGAGGTCATGCATATTTATACCGTTCTTAGTGGGCGGAGCCAGCCGGCAGAAGCTACCGGCGAACCTGTAGTGCAGGTCCTACCTTACATCCCCTAGTACAGTGGTTCACCACAAGTGCATTGGATAGTCAAGTCTAAAGGTAACAAAGATATGGGGCGGAGATGTCTACAGAGACAGCAAAATGTAATCTTCTGCCTGAAAATCAGTGCATATCCCATTGGCCCTGGCAGTGTGGTCCAGATCACAATCTTTAGGCACTTTGGGAAAAAAAAATCCCCACGTGAAAAACACAGCGCCTGAGGCACAGAGCCTCTGATCCGGTCATTCTGGGGGGGGGTCATTGGAGCACTTTAATCAAGGAAGCACTGCACTTAAACGGCTCCACTATTGCTCATAGTCAAGTCAGGAGGGTGGAAGCTAGAAGATCAGCTCCCAGATTTTCAGAGAGGGTGTGATGAACGGTTACTCCCTTATCATCATGTAAGGTGATGTCCCCTTTAAGACCAGGCTTGGAACCCTGGGGACTCCGCCTCTGGCTCCGCCCATCTGGGAGCCATACATAAAGGCCTGTCTCATGGTGTATAGCAGTCAGCTCTCGTCCAAATCTGTAGCATAGTTATTAGCCTAATAAAGCCTTCTTTACAGTTTAATCTCTAAGCATCATTATTGAGGGTACCTCAGAGGGCCCTGACTCGATTTCTGGATGCTGTGGAGGGGAAGCAGGCCACAATTTACCCACGGGTTGGCAGGAGGCCCCCCAGCAATGCCATCAACCCCGACTTGGAGATGGTGGCAGCACTGGGCAGTGCCAGCAGCCTGACCAAAAGGACGAAAGTTTAATGTAGAAACAAAATAATGACCTACTATGACCTGGAAGTGTCAGTGTCCCCTGTCTCCCCTTAGCATTCAATCTTTCCATCAATCCCCGCAATGTCACCTTTAATCCACATGCCGCCACCTCCCAGGTTCCCAGCACCTGACCTCCCATCAGAATCCTCAAGCCTAGATCCCAGCATTCCTCATCAGAACCCCTCCCTGCTTAACTGCAGTGCTCAGACATGCCAGTGTCCTCAACCTCTGACCCAGCCGGCATCCAGCTCACATTATCCCCTTTTGTATCCCTGCAGGAGGCGATAGCCCACAACCAGAGAGAGACAAAGAAGACAGGCGATGGAATGCCCGAACTAAGGACCTTGACTCCTTTCAAGGAGAGGGCCGAGGAGCTCGCATAGGGGGACAAGAAACAGGTCTGCACAGATACCGAGGTTGGCCTGCGACAGAAAAGTGAGGACCACTGCACCTTCATCCAGATGACCAATCTCAAGTGAGTTCTTTGTTGTCCAAACCTTTGACCAGACCATGTACTAAAGCCATGTCACTTGCCCTGCGGGAATATTAACAAAGAGCCTGGCCTGCCCACCACCAGTGACACCCCCACCCCCCCCCCGGACACCCTCAACACCACCTCGCATTAGGAGGACATGGATGACACGTCACAGCTATCACCCCCACCATCCACCATTGCAGAGACACACCTGGTGGGTGAAGTTAGCAGACAAGCTTCTGGGTCACTATCTGGTGAGCACCACAATGCTTCTGAAGCACATCAGGTACAAACAAGAGTGTCCCAGGATTCAAACAGTCGGAGCTCTGCTGGATCCCAGAGCTGGGAATACCAGCTGCATGGAGTGATGCATGGAGGAGTCGCAAAGCCTTCAATTGCCGGAGATGTTGTCAGCGATGCATGGCACTTAGGCCAACACTGCAAGGGTGGAGTCTGCATTGGAAAGCCTGGGGCAAGACATTAGAGTCATGGCTGGAGAACTCTGAAGCATGGCTCAGTCCCTGAGGATCATGGCTGAGGGTTCAACACCATGCTTCAGGCAATGGCGGGCCTCCATTGAGCTTTTGGAGCTCAATCCAGCTGCCCCTCTATCCCATGGAGTAACCCAGGAGCAGAGATGTCGGACAACATGATGGTGTTGTTGTGTGAAGCGGGGAGCAATGAGGGCATCCCTAGTCCTCCTGCCTATGCCAACCCATGCCACCACCTGGCCTGCATCCTCTAGCTCCTTGTGGTAGTATGCATTAGGGGTCATGTGGGACTGTGAAGCCATGATGTCATTGGCTGACAGATCCCGGGTCCTGGTTGGACGTTGACCTCTAGCTCCGCCCTGAAGGCGGAGTATAAGTACCTGGAGTCCTCCCCCGCAGGCAGTCTACTACCGAACTGCGGGGGAAACAGTCACGCTTAATAAAGCCTCATCGACTTCACTCTATTCGTCTCTCGGAGTCTTTGTGCGCTACAATTTATTAAGCGTGACTAAAAAGGACTATGGAGCTCAGGATCATCCCGGAATGCCTGAGGATCAGCCCCCACGCAGTGAACGCGGCAGCAGCTTTCAAGCACTGGCAGACTTGTTTTGAGGCCTACCTCAGAACGGCCACCGGCCGGGTCACAGAAGACCAAAAACTACAGGTCCTGCACTCGAGGTTAAGCACGGAGATTTTCTCTTTCATCGAAGACGCAGAGGATTTCCAGACGGCGTTTGCAGCACTGAAAAGTCTCTATGTCCGCCCAGTAAACCATATCTACGCTCGCTATCAACTCGCAACGAGACAGCAAAGTCCCGGAGAATCGATAGATGAATTCTACGCCGCGCTACTAATTTTGGGACGAGCCTGCAGCTGCCCGTCGGTGAACGCAAATGAACACACGGACATGTTAATGCGCGATGTTTTTGTGGCAGGTTTGAACTCCTCCCAAATCCGCCAAAGACTTCTAGAAAAAGAGTCGCTAGGACTCTCAGAAGCACGGGCCCTAGCAGCCTCCCTAGACGTGGCCGCGCGAAATACCGGCGCCTACGGCCCCGACCGCGCGGCAGCCCATTGGGCTCCGTACGTACCCGTCGCGACAAACCCACCCCCCCCCGGAACACCCCACAGGCTTGCGCGGTCCAAACACCAAGTCGCACCGGGGGCGCCCGCTGCTATTTCTGCGGCCAGGCGAAACACCCCCGGCAGCGCTGCCCGGCCCGCGCAGCGATCTTCAAGAGCTGCGGAAAAAAGGGCCATTTCGCGGTTGTGTGCCGGTCCCGCGAGGTCGCCGCTGTCCCGGGAGAACAGGGAGCCCTGCACGCCGCTTACGCTCCCCAACCCCCCCTGCGCCCCATGTACGACCCACAGGCGCAGCCACTCTGGGTCCCGACCACCGCGGTCCCGGGAGAACAGGGAGCCCTGCACGCCGCTTACGCTCCCCGACCCCCCCCCCCCATGTATGACCCGCTGGCGCTACCACTTTGGGTTCCGACCACCGCTGTCCCCAGAGATGAGGGAGCCCTGCGCGTTCCTAACGCTCCCCAACCCCCCCAGCGCCCCATGTGCGACCCGCAGGCGCAGCCATTTTGGGTCCCGGCCACCACGAGGGGAGGAAGGGCGCCGCCATCTTGGACCACCCCAGACCTGTACGACGCATGGGGCGGCCATTTTGCCCACCCCTGCCGCCATCTTGTGACCCCCCAGCCATGTGCGATGCATGGGGGCAGCCATGTTGTTCAACCCCGACGCCATCTTGGACGGCAACAACGGACCCCAGTGTCGATGGCTCCACGGGGTTCAAAGAAGACGCTCAACTACTTCAACCACGTCTCGCTTCAATAACGCTGGACCAAGCTCGGCCCCGGACACTCCAGACGACGACGACAACGGTGCTGATAAACGGCACGAGACACCATGCCTAGTCGACTCCGGGAGCACGGAGAGCTTTATCCACCCCGACACGGTAAGACGCTGTTCTTTGACCACCCATCCCAGCGCACAAAAGATTTCCCTAGCTGCAGGATCCCACTCCGTACAGATCAAAGGCTTCTGCATAGTTACCCTAACGGTGCAGGGGAGGGAGTTCAAAAACTACAGGCTCTACGTCCTTCCCCAACTCTGCGCCCCCACATTACTGGGATTAGACTTCCAGTGCAATCTACCTTCAAATTCGGCGGCCCAATACCCCCACTCACTATCTGCGGCCTCGCAACCCTCAAGGTGCAACCCCCGTCCTTGTTTGCAAACCTCACCCCGGATTGCAAACCCGTCGCCACTAGGAGCAGACGGTACAGCGCCCAGGACCGGACCTTCATTCGGTCCGAAGTCCAGCGGCTACTAAAGGAAGGCATAATCCAGGCCAGCAATAGTCCCTGGAGAGCACAGGTGGTAGTAGTAAAGACAGGGGAGAAGCAAAGGATAGTCATAGACTATAGCCAGACCATCAACAGGTACACACAACTAGACGCGTACCCTCTCCCCCGCATATCCGACATGGTCAATCGTATTGCCCAATATAAAGTCTTCTCAACCGTGGACCTCAAGTCCGCCTACCATCAGCTCCCCATCCGCCCAAGTGACCGCAAGTACACAGCCTTCGAGGCAGACGGGCGATTATACCATTTCCTAAGGGTCCCATTTGGCGTCACAAACGGGGTCTCGGTCTTCCAACGAGAGATGGACCGAATGGTTGATCAACACGGGTTGCGGGCCACGTTCCCGTATCTCGACAATGTAACCATCTGCGGCCACGATCAGCAGGACCACGACGCCAACCTCCAAAAATTCCTCCAGACCGCTAAAGCCTTGAACCTCACGTACAACGAGGACAAGTGCGTTTTTAGCACCAACCAGCTAGCCATCCTGGGCTACGTAGTGCGCAATGGGATAATAGGCCCCGACCCCGAACGTATGCGTGCCCTCATGGAATTTCCCCTCCCGCACTGCTCAAAAGCCCTGAAACGCTGCCTGGGTTTTTTTTCATACTACGCCCAGTGGGTCCCCCAGTACGCAGACAAGGCCCGCCCCCTAATACAGACCACGACCTTCCCTCTGTCGACAGAGGCTTGCCAGGCCTTCAGCCGCATCAAAGCGGATATCGCAAAGGCCACGATGCGCGCCATCGACGAGTCCCTCCCCTTCCAGGTCGAGAGCGACGCCTCCGACGTAGCTCTAGCGGCCACCCTTAACCAAGCGGGCAGACAAGTGGCCTTTTTCTCCTGAACCATCCACGCTTCAGAAATCCGCCACTCCTCAGTGGAAAAGGAAGCCCAAGCCATAGTGGAAGCTGTGCGACATTGGAGGCATTACCTGGCCGGCAGGAGATTCACTCTCCTCACGGACCAACGGTCGGTAGCCTTCATGTTCGATAATGCACAGAGGGGCAAAATCTAAAACGACAAGATCTTCAGGTGGAGGATCGAGCTCTCCACCTTCAACTACGAGATCTTGTATCGTCCCGAAAAGCTGAACGAGCCGTCCGACGCCCTATCCCGCGGCACATGTGCCAACGCACAAATTAACCGCCTCCAAACCCTCCACGAGGACCTCTGCCACCCGGGGGTCACTCAGTTTTACCACTTTATCAAGTCCCGCAACCTCCCATACTCCTTAGAGGAGGTCCGTACAGTCACAAGGAACTGCCACATCTGCGCAGAGTGCAAACCGCATTTTTTCAGGCCGGATGGTGCGCACCTGATTAAGGCTTCCCGCCCCTTTGAACGCCTTAGTCTGGATTTCAAAGGGCCCCTCCCCTCCACCGACCGCAACACATATTTCCTTAATGTGGTGGACGAGTACTCCCGCTTCCCATTCGCCATCCCCTGTTCTGACATGACCGCGGCCACAGTCAATAAAGCCCTGAACACCATATTCACACTGTTCGGTTGCCCCGCATACGTCCACAGCGACAGGGGGTCCTCCTTCATGAGTGACGAGCTGCGCCAGTTCCTGCTCAGCAACGGGATAGCCTCGAGCAGGACGACCAGCTACAACCCCCGGGGGAACGGGCAAGTAGAGAGGGAGAACGGCACGGTCTGGAAGACCGTCCTACTGGCCCTACGGTCCAGGGACCTCCCAGTTTCACGGTGGCAGGAGATCCTTCCGGACGCCCTCCACTCCATCCGGTCACTACTGTGTACTAGCACTAACCAAACGCCTCATGAGCGCCTCCTTGTCTTCCCCAGGAAGTCCTCCTTTGGAACGTCGCTGCCGACCTGGCTGGCGGCCCCAGGACCCATCTTGCTCCGAAAGCACGTGCGGGCGCACAAGTCGGACCCGTTGGTCGAAAGGGTTCACCTCCTTCACGCGAACCCGCAGTACGCTTACATGGAGTACCCCGACGGCCGACAGGACACGGTCTCTCTGCGAGATCTGGCGCCCGCCGGCAACACACACACACCCCCGACACCAATCACCCAACCCCCCCCCTTCCTGCCACCGCCGCACCCCGCGACCGCCCCCTTCCCAGGAGGATCAGTCCTCCTCCCAGGCCCGACCAGGAATGAAGCCCAAGCTGAAACCGTAAGGCTCCCGGAGAAGACAACACCGAAACAAGCACCACCACCACCACCGGGGCCGAGGCGATCGACACGGACGACCAGACCGCCCGACCGACTCGTGGCGTCGATCTAACAGTACAATGTGGACTTTTAACGAGAACATTTTGTCTTTTCCTGACGATGACTGTAAATAGTTTGAAACAAAAAAAAAACCTTGTACATTCTGTTATAACATGTGAAAGTTTTCCTCCCAGGACCAGCCTTGTAAACCCTTACCACCATGCGAAGCATCACCCCGTCGGGTTCATTTTTAACAAGGGGTGAATGTGGTAGTATGCATTAGGGGTCATGTGGGACTGTGAAGCCATGATGTCATTGGCTGACAGATCCCGGGTCCTGGTTGGAAGTTGACCTCTAGCTCCGCCCTGAAGGCGGAGTATAAGTACCTGGAGTCCTCCCCCGCAGGCAGTCTACTACCGAACTGCGGGGGAAACAATCACGCTTAATAAAGCCTCATCGACTTCACTCTATTCGTCTCTCGGAGTCTTTGTGCGCTACACTCCTCTACGGCATCTCCCTCCCACCTGGACTTCCTCTTCATCAGAGACATTCTGCTCCTCCTGATCATCATCAAGACATCGCTCCGCTGCTGTGCCAAGTAATGTAGGGCACAACAGACCACGATGATGCGGGAGACCCTCTGTACTGCAGGACCACAGGACTTGTCAAGGTAGCGGAAGTGCATCATTAGCAGCCCGATGCACCCCTCAATTACACACTGAATAGCACTGTGAGTGTCGTAACAGGCCTCTGCATCGGTCACAGGCCTCCTCGGTCACAGGCCTCTGCATCAGACACATGCCTCTGCATCAGTCACAGGCCTCCGCACTGGTGTTATCAAACTGTCGTGTTGGGTGTTCCGCTACACAAACGAACCAACATAGTTGTAGATGGTACAACTCTGTTTTATTACTCTTGATAACAACATCTGTAAACTTATGACTGTGGTTCGTACTTTACCCTTTAACCTGTGGACCAGCCCGAACACTATCTTAGAGAGGCACTCAGCACATGGCGTATGTCTGAGTGGCACGCTGTGAGCTCTGTGCCCTGAGCTGTCTCCTGCTGGAATGCGCGGGAACTGTGGTGTTCCCCGTTTTATAGTGCGTGTGCTCTCACTGGTGATTGGCTGTGATGTTGCGTGTGTGTTGATTGGTCCGTTGATCTGTCCATCAGTGTGTATGTGTGTTTGCACCATGATATGTTTATCTGAATATCATGACATCCCCCCTTTTTACAAGAATATGTGCCTATGTGGTAATAAATATTGGTGTGTACTGAGTGCAGCTGAATATGTGTGTGCAATATCTACAACATGTACATGAGGCTAAACTATATACATAGGAAGGTGTCAGGTGCAACAGAGCAACGAGGTTGCACCATAAACAAAACAAGTGCAATCATCAAATATCGAAAGAGAACTCCTGTAACGACAAAAAGAGAAACACATTAACATTGTGGCATAACACTTTAGTGAGTCCAATGTGCAAACAGGCTCATAAGTCCAGCCTAGTAGGTGGGCGATGAATTCGGGTTGACCGCCTCAAGGGTGGGTCAGGATCCACCGGCTGAGGAATGGGCCGAAGAGCTCGGCGATTACGCCGTCGAATGGAGCCATCAGGCATGCGAACCAGGAACGAGCGGGGAGCCACGCGTTGGAGAACTTCGGCAGTTGCCGACCAGCCACCCTCTGGTAGGTGGATGTGGACGTTGTCTCCAGGCGCCAAGGCAGGAAGATCAGTTGCCCGAGCGTCATGTGCCACCTTCTGCTGAGCACGCTGCTGTCGCATCCTTTGCAGTACTGGAGTATGGCTGGGTTTAGGAACATGAATGGACGGCACAGTGGTCCTGAGGGCGCAACCCATCAACAGCTGGGCTGGTGAGAGACCAGTGGACAGTGGGACCAAGCGATAGGCCAGCAGGACTGGGCAGAAATCCGATCCGGCATCAGCAGTCTTGCAGAGGAGCTGCTTGACGATATGGACGCCCTTTTCCGCCTTGCCATCTGACTGGGGATGCAGAGGGCTGGACGTCACATGTGTGAAGCCATACGAAGCGGCAAAAGAAGCCCATTCTTGGCTCGTGTAACAGGGCCCATTGTCCGACATGACGGTAAGCGGAATGCCATGGCGAGCGAAGGTTTCCTTGCATGCCCTGATAACAGCTGACGATGTCAAATCGTGCAGGCATATGACCTCTGGATAATTTGAAAGATAATCAATTATGATGACGTAGTCCCTGCTGAGCGCATGAAAAAGGTCCACACCCACCTTCGCCCAGGGGGACGTTACCAACTCATGGGGCTGAAGCGTCTCAGGGTGTTGCGCCGGCTGAAACCTTTGGTAGGTGGGGCAGTTGAGCACCATGTTGGCGATGTCGTCGCTGATGCCCGGCCAGTATACAGCTTCTCGGGCCCTCCGCCTGCACTTCTCAACCCCGAGATGGCCTTCGTGTAATTGTTTGAGGACCAGCCTGTGCATGCTGTGTGGAATCACAATCCGGTCCAACCTTAGGAGGACAGCGTCAATGTCGGCCAAGTCATCCCGGACATTGTAGAATTGTGGGCACTGTTCTTTGAGCCACCCTTCCGTCATGTGTCGCATCACACGTTGTAGGAGGGGGTCAGCCGCAGTCTCCCGGCGAATACGGGCCAGACTTGCATCATTAGCTGGCAGACTGGCCGATGTGAAGTCCACATGCGCTTCGACCTGACATACGAACCCCCCCGATTCAGGCGGTTTGCTCACTGCTCTGGACAGGGCATCCGCGATGATGAGGTCCTTTCCCGGGGTATAGACCAGTTGGAAGTCGTACCTCCGGAGCTTGAGCAGAATGCGCTGGAGGCGAGGGGTCATCTCATTCAGGTCCTTTTGTATGATGCTGACCAAGGGGCGATGGTCGGTTTCCACGGTGAACTGAGGGAGACCATACACGTAGACCTTATCTATGCCGGTTAACAAATCCAGGCACTCCTTCCCAATCTGCGCATAGTGCTGTTCTGTGGGGGTCATGGCCTGCGAGGTATAGGCGACCGGGGCCCATGATGCAGTGTCATCCCGTTGCAGGAGTACCGCCCCAATGCCGGACTGGCTGGCATCAGTCGAGATCTTCGTATCTCGAGAAGCGTCGAAGAACGCCAAGACCGGGGCTGTGGTGAGCTTAATCTTGAGCTGCACCCATTCCTTCTGGTGTGCGGGCAGCCACTGGAACTCCGTAGTCTTCTTCACTAGGTGGCGAAGAGCTATTGTGTGGGAGGCAAGGTTGGGAATGAACTTCCCCAGGAAGTTGACCACCCCGAGAAAGCGTAGGACTGCCTTCTTGTCTGCCGGCTGCGGCATGGCTGTAATAGCTGTCACTTTGTCTGCATCCGGACGCACACTTGACCGGCATATGTGGTCCCCCAGAAACTTTAGCTCAGTTTGGCCAAAAGAACACTTGGCTCGTTTGAGGCGCAGGCCGTGATCTCGTATCCGTGCAAAGACACGCTGGAGACGACTGATGTGCTCCTGTGGTGTGGTGGACCAGATGATGACGTCGTCAACCCGTCACACCCCGTCGATGCCCTCCATCATCTGTTCCATGATTCTATGAAACACCTCGGATGCCGAGATGATGCCAAACGGCATTCTATTGTAGCAGTACCTGCCAAAGTGCGTGTTGAAGATGCACAGCTTCCTGCTGGACTGATCCAGTTGAATCTGCCAAAAACCCTTTGAGGCATCAGCTTTGTAAAAATTTTAGCCCGGGCCATTTCGCTCGTGATCTCTTCCCATTTGGGTATGGGGTAGTGTTCCCTCATGATGTTGTTGTTCAGGTCTTTCGGGTCGATGCAGATCCAGAGTTCGTCAAACAAAGAATAAAGAACAAAGAAATGTACAGCACAGGAACAGGCCCTTCGGCCCTCCAAGCCCGTGCCGACCATGCTGCCCGATTAAACTACAATCTTCTACACTTCCTGGGTCCGTATCCCTCTATTCCCATCCTATTCATGTATTTGTCAAGATGCCCCTTAAATGTCACTATCGTCCCTGCTTCCACTACCTCCTCCGGTAGCGTGTTCCAGGCACTCACTACCCTCTGCGTAAAAAACTTGCCTCGTACATCTACTCTAAACCTTGCCCCTCTCACCTTAAACCTATGCCCCCTAGTAATTGACCCCTCTACCCTGGGGAAAAGCCTCTGACTATCCACTCTGTCTATGCCCCTCATAATTTTGTATACCTCTATCAGGTCTCCCCTCAACCTCCTTCGTTACAGTGAGAACAAACCAAGTTTAATCAACCGCTTCTCATAGCTAATGCCCTCCATACCAGGCAACATTCTGGTAAATCTCTTCTGCACCCTCTCTAAAGCCTCCACATCCTTCTGGTAGTGTGGCGACCAGAATTGAACACTATACTCCAAGTGTGGCCTAACTAAGGATCTATACAGCTGCAACATGACTTGCCAATTCTTATACTCAATGCCCCGGCCAATGAAAGCAAGCATGCCGTATGCCTTCTTGACTACCTTCTCCACCTGTGTTACCCCTTTCAATGACCTGTGGACCTGTACTCCTAGGTCTCTTTGACTTTCAATACTCTTGAGGGTTCTACCATTCACTGTATATTCCCTACCTGCATTAGACCTTCCAAAATGCATTACCTCACATTTGTCCGGATTAAACACCATCTGCCATCTCTCCGCCCAAGTGTCCAAACAATCTAAACCCTGCTATATCCTCCGACAGTCCTCATCGCTATCCGCAATTCCACCAACCCTTGTGTCGTCTGCAAACTTACTAATCAGACCAGTTACATTTTCCTCCAAATCATTTATATATACTACAAAGAGCAAAGGTCCCAGCACTGATCCCTGTGGAACACCACTGGTCACAGCCCTCCAATTAGAAAAGCATCCTTCCATTGCTACTCTCTGCCTTCTATGGCCTAGCCAGTTCTGTATCCACCTTGCCAGCTCACCCCTGATCCCGTGTGACTTCACCTTTTGTACTAGCCTACCATGAGGGACCTTGTCAAAGACCTTACTGAAGTCCATATAGACAACATCCACTGCCCTACCTGCATCAATCATCTTAGTGACCTCCTCGAAAAACTCTATCAAGTTAGTGAGACACGACCTTCCCTTCACAAAACCGTGCTGCCTCTCACTAATACGTCCATTTGCTTCCAAATGGGAGTAGATCCTGTCTCGAAGAATTCTCTCCAGTAATTTCCCTACCACTGAAGTAAGGCTCACCGGCCTGTAGTTCCCGGGATTATCCTTGCTACCCTTCTTAAACAGAGGAACAACATTGGCTATTCTCCAGTCCTCCGGGACATCCCCTGAAGACAGCGAGGATCCAAAGATTTCTGGCAAGGCCTCAGCAATTTCCTCTCCAGCCCCCTTCAGTATTCTGGGGTAGATCCCATCAGGCCCTGGGGACTTATCTACCTTAATATTTTTTAAGACACCCAACACCTCGTCTTTTTGGATCTCAATGTGTCCCAGGCTATCTACACACCCTTCTCCAGACTCAACATCTACCAATTTCTTCTCTTTGGTGAATACTGATGCAAAGTATTCATTTAGTACCTCGCCCATTTCCTCTGGCTCCACACATAGATTCCCTTGCCTATCCTTCAGTGGGCCAACCCTTTCCCTGGCTAACCTCTTGCATTTTATGTACGTGTAAAAAGCCTTGGGATTTTCCTTAACCCTATTTGCCAATGACTTTTCGTGACCCCTTCTAGCCCTCCTGACTCCTTGCTTAAGTTCCTTCCTACTTTCCTTATATTCCACGCAGGCTTCGTCTGTTCCCAGCCTTTTAGCCCTGACAAATGCCTCCTTTTTCTTTTTGACGAGGCCTACAATATCTCTCGTCATCCAAGGTTCCCGAAAATTGCCGTATTTATCCTTCTTCCTCACAGGAACATGCCGGTCCTGAATTCCTTTCAACTGACACTTGAAAGCCTCCCACATGTCAGATGTTGATTTGCCCTCAAGCATCCACCCCCAATCTATGTTCTTCAGTTCCCGCCTAATATTGTTATAATTAGCCTTCCCCCAATTTAGCACATTCATCCTCGGACCACTCTTATCCTTGTCCACCAGTACTTTAAAACTTACTGAATTGTGGTCACGGTTACCGAAATGCTCCCCTACTGAAACATCTACCACCTGGCCGGGCTCATTCCCCAATACCAGGTCCAGTACCGCCCCTTCCCTCGTTGGACTGTCTACATATTGTTTTAAGAAGCCCTCCTGGATGCTCCTTACAAACACCGCCCCGTCTAAGCCCCTGGTACTAAGTGAGTCCCAGTCAATATTGGGGAAGTTGAAGTCTCCCATCACCACAACCATGTTGTTTTTACTCTTTTCCAAAATCTGTCTACCTATCTGCTCCTCTATCTCCCGCTGGCTGTTGGGAGGCCTGTAGTAAACCCCCAACATTGTGACTGCATCCTTCTTATTCCTGATCTCTAACCATATAGCCTCACTGCCCTCTGAGGTGTCCTCCCGCAGTACAGCTGTGATATACTCCCGAACCAGTAGCGCAACTCCGCCTCCCCTTTTACATCCCCCTCTATCCCGCCTGAAACATCTAAATCCTGAATCGTCAGAGGGCTTTTTTACGCACACCATGGAGCTGACCCATGGCCTGGGCTCCGTGACCTGGGAAATCACTCTTTAGTCCTGGAGGTCCTGCAGCTGCTGCTTGAGACGGTCTTTGAGTGCTGCTGGGACTGTACGAGGTGCGTGAATGACCGGGGTGGCGTCCGGTTTGAGCCGTATTCTGTAAGTGTAGGGCACTGTGCCCATGCCCTCGAAAGCCTCCTGGTTGTGGGTGAGGAGCGAGTGGAGCTGCGCCCTAAAGTCTGCATCCGGGAAGTCGGTCGTGCCTTCTGGAGACAGAGTGTGTACCCGCTGAACGAGGTGGAGAACCTTACACGCCTGTGCGCCTAACAGGGAGTCCTTCGATGATCCGACTATCTCAAAGGACAGAGTGGCTGTGTATGCATTGTGTGTAACCTCGAGCTGGCAGGATCCCATGGCCGGGATAACATTTCCGTTGTAATCGACCATCTGACAGCGGGATGGCCGAATCGGTGGTTTGACCTTCAAGGCGTAGAAGGCTGACCATGCAATAAGGTTGGCGGAGGCACCAGTGTCTAAACGGAATATGATTGGTGATCGGTTGACCGTTAGGGTGGCACACCATTCATCACCCGGATTAACGCTGTACACTGGCATCGGCTGGTGGGTCCTACTTGGGGACATCCGATTCCTGTCAATGACCGCAACGCGGAAGGCTTCCCAGACGTCGGTATCACCGGCCTGTACGTTGTCAGGGTATGACTCGGTGTATGGAGGCTGAATGGCCCGCACGTCACTGCGAGGCTGGCAGAATTGGGGAGCGTTGGCAGGTTGAGCTGCTCGACACCAGGCAGTGTAGTGGCCCATCTTGCCACAGCGGAGGCATTGTCGATTCTTTGCTGGACATTGCCGCTTTAAATGGGCGGATCCACAGTTGCCGCACGACGTGACGTCATGGCGTTCGTTGCGCCACCGCGCATGCGCAGTTCGGTTCTGCGTAGAATGCGCCTGCGCGTCACGTCCCTCTGCGTCGACGTCTCTTTTGGCGCGTCCAAGCGTGGGAGGCCGCGGAAAGCGCGCAAAATGGCCGCCCTCGTCCGGGTCGTGGGCCGGGAGTAACTCAATCGACTGGACCCGCTCGGCTTCGTAGGACCCCTGCCGTGCCGATTCGGCCACCTAGAATTGGGAATACCGGCTGGTCGCATTTTCATGGAGGACGCAGGCTTCGATGGCGGTGGCTAGGGTGAGGCTTTTAATTTGGCGGTGGCTAAGGTGAGGCTTTTAATTTTGAGGAGCTGCTGGCGTAGGGTGCCCGAGGTGACCCCAAAAACTATCTGGTCCCGAATCATGGAATCGGAGGTGGCGTCATAGCTGCAAGACTGCTCGAGGATACGGAGATGTGTCAGGAAAGATTGAAAAGGCTCATCCTTACCCTGCAGGCGCTGCTGGAAGAGGTACCTCTCGAAACTCTCATTCACCTCGACGCTGAAGTGTTGCTCAAGTTTGAGAAGGACCGTCTTGTACTTCGTCTTGTCCTCACCTTCCGCGAACACCAGGGAGTTGTAGATGTGGATGGCGTGTTGCCCTGCCGTGGAGTGGAGGAGGGCGATTTTCCTGGTGTCTGATGCATTCTCCCTGTCTGTGGATTCTAGGAAGAGCTGGAAGCGCTGTTTAAACAGCTTCCAGTTGACGCCGAGGTTTCCAGCGATTAGGAGCGGCTACGGCGGGCTGATGGTGTCCATGGCGCAGGATGGCGGATCCCTGAAGATGTGCAGGTAGGTCTCACAGTTGCTGGGTTCCAATCCTGGTACTATGTCGTGTTGGGTGTTCCGCTACACAAACAAACCAACACGGTTGTAGATGGTACAACTTTGTTTTATTACTCTTGATAACAACATCTGTAAACTTATGACTGTGGTTCATACTTTACCCTTTAACCTGTGGAGCCAGCCCTAACACTATCTTAGAGAGGCACTCAGCACATGGTGTATGTCTGAGTGGCACGCTGTGAGCTCTGTGCCCTGAGCTGTCTCCTGCTGGAATGCACGGGAACTGTGGTGTTCCCCGTTTTATAGTGCGTGTGCTCTCACTGGTGATTGGCTGTGATGTTGCGTGTGTGTTGATTGGTCCGTTGATCTGTCCACCAGTGTGTATGTGTGTTTGCACCATGATATGTTTATCTGAATATCATGACACAAACAAGACCTCAGCAAGTATCTCTTGTCCCTAACGAGTGATCCCTGCAGCCTGGAGTGTACTTCGAATATCCCAGGGATTTGAGACTGGTCAGGGATGAAACTGTCTTGCAAGCTTCCTGGAAAATGTGCACACACATTCCTGATCCTCATCTGGTGGTCACAGAGTATCTGGACAATAAGGGAACCATTTTCCATTAATAAACAGGACTCCCTTATTTTTAAATGTTTCCAATTAAGGGGCAATTTAGCACGGCCAATCCACCTACCCTGCACATCTGTTTGGGTTTTGGGGTGAGACCCATGCAGACACAGGGAAAATATGCAAATTCCACACGGATAGCGACCCAGGGCCGGGATCGAACCCGGGTCCTCAGCATCGTGAGGCAGCAGTGCTAATCATTGCCCCACTGTGCCGCCTTTAATCGACGGGACTCCCTGATGCCACGAGGTGCGTAGCGCCACATGAGTGCCATCAATGCCCCCTGCACCTGTGGTATTCCAGATATGGTCCCGATGCCCCCTCGACCTGATGGGCCTGGGCAAGTTTGAAACTATTGTAGTCTAATGCCTTGGCATAGAGTGCATCCATGATCCCACGGATACATTTGTGGGTGAATGACTGCAAGATGCCTCACAGTTCACCCGTTGAGTCTGTTAGGAATTTCCACAGCTGGTATCATCTGTTATGTTCCTTGTATTGGTCTCCAAGATAGCCAAAGTTGTAGTGTTTACAAAGAAGATAAAGCTATATGTTTAAATCAAAACTAGTTTATTTTACACTACAAATGGTTCGCATACTCTATTGAGTAACAGCTATCAAAATAATAGTATTGAATCTATGATACAGTAATTAATTATCTCTCTAATATATAACCTACACTCTAACTCAACCTCACACTATCCTTCATCAACTTCTCCAACAGCTTCTCCCAGAATGCCTAGAGACACAGACTTTTATAAGACTATTCAGTGATGCCATCTAGTGTTGATAGACATAAACATCATCTTGTTAACCCTTTACTCTCCTTAGATTATACATATCATTACAGAGTCCTGGAACAATCCCGTGGCATAGACGTTTAGAGCTGACGTCACCTTCACAACTACAGGTTACAGGCGCCCTCCTCCTCCACATGGCACCCAGTTGGGAAGAATGTCATACGGGTGCCGCACTGTCTCCCTGTGGCATATGTTGTCCGACAGCTCTATGAAGGACACCCGGGTCCTGTAAACTCTCGGTCTCCTTCTTCACCTGTGAACCCCCGACAGCTTGTGCTGTATCCAGCCCTTATGCCTGTTTGCATCCCCCTGTCCTCCTGGCGCTGGGTTCTCCCTGAGTTTGGCTGCTCTTATCATCCACCTTATCTGGTGGCTAGCGCTCGCTCACACATCTGATGCCCTTCCCATTTAATAGCTTGATTGGTTCCTGGTCAATGCCCTCGCTGTTTCGGAGTTGCCTGTGGTCCCCTTCCTTAATGTACACATCACTGGGGGTTCTGGCAGGTTGTTACAATGGTCACTCATCCCGCATGTGCAGGGTCAACTGGACACTTATGTATATTTTGAGGGCTAATGGATCCTCTTTGGCGTGTTTTTAATGTGCTGTCACAGGTCAGGTACAGCAGCGAAGTCTTTTCATTTGGACTCAGCTGTAAGTTAATAACTGACTCTGGAATTTTTTGACCACCACTTCTCTTTCAAAATATGAAACTTCTCTCATTTGTCAGTACTTCCCTGCATATAACACACACGGGCTTTGAATCATTATTTGCATTGGCACAATTGACAAAACCATACCTCAAGAAATCATCTTTATACTGCTTTGTTCCCCAGTTAAGTTTCTTCTTTGCAAGCTGTTAACCAGAGGCCCTGGAGCTCTGCACAGAGCTAACACTAGCACTGCTCTGTCCTGCCCTGGACTCACCTGTGCAGCTCTCTCCAGCAGATTCAGTTGTGAAATCCTGTCCAGTAGTTACACTACCTACCTGAGACTCTGGCCATCTCTTACTTGTATGAAAATGATTAATCTTCACAGTCCTCTTGCCTTGCTTGCCAGCAGCTAGAAAATGGAAGAAGCTCTCCTCTGTGATTTGGCACCAAAAACACATACATAGAGGGTACTTAAGGTCAGCTTTACGTGCAGGGCACATGACCTGCTCACTGCTGCCACTTCTGGTTGGAAGGCTGCACACAGCCTCATTTCCTTCTTCTTTGAAAGGCGGCAGCGACCGCCGTTCTCAATAAAAATGCCGGTAGCAGCGGTTGGCCGCTTCTCCCGCGATCAGTGCCACTGCGGGAACGGTGCAACCGTTCGTTCCACGAACCTCCTGACACCTGCCAGTGACCACCCACGGGGTCATGACCCACACTTTGAAAAGCTCTGCTCCATGGCAGGTGCTAGGATCCGGTAATTATGATTCCCTCCCCCTCCCGATCCCCTGAACTCAAAGTTTTAGCCTTGAAATTTGAGTTTTCACCCTCAACCTTGAGGCAGCTGACATTGTTAAAAGTTAACTCATGATGGCCAATTAGTTTGACGAGCTTGAGTCTCAAGAATATTAGGGGACACAATTACTCTCCAAATCAGGGATAGGCAAGACTAAGAGGCACCGTTCTTACTCAAGCTGCATCATCCCGAGATCCTATTGCTGGCCATTACACTTAAGACCCCTGGACGGCCATGCTTGTCACCCCCCCCCCCACACCTGCTCCAACCCGACCCCGAACATCTTCTGCCCCCCCAGGCTGGGCTGGTCACCTTCCTGCCTTCTGTTTCAAGGTCTCATCCAACCCAGCCCCAGAGGCTGGCCTCCTGGTCTCCTCACACCTTTCCCCACACCTCATGAGCCCCGCACCCACAGGCGCCCCATACCCCCTTGCCACTAACAGCTGAGTAACTGAGCCCTCATTTTCATTTCCTGACAACAGCAGCACTGACACAGCGCTCTTAGAACTTTTTATAAAATACACAGACTGCAGGCTTCAGGATAACTATCAGGAAACCTTCTCATCCCGGACGAGGCCCCTAAATACCCCCAACTCCCCAACACCCTTGAACCACACCCCCTCCGCTGCTGGCCATTGGGAACTGTTCCCTTGGCAACTACGCCCTGGTACAAGGCGGAGAGGGCAGCTCATCTCTTTCCTCCCTCTCAGAGGTTATGGCGCCTAATTCTCATTTTTAAAAAGCAGTAGTAATTCCTGCCCGTGTGACTTCACGCTGGTGAGTGGGAAGATTCTATAAGGTCTAAAGGTTCCACTTTAAACTCACTAATGATATTGAAATATCATTTCAATGGGCAGCACGGTAGCCTTGTGGATAGCACAATTGCTTCACAGCTCCAGGGTCCCAGGTTCGATTCTGGCTTGGATCACTGCCTGTGCGGAGTCTGCACATCCTCCCCGTGTGTGCGTGGGTTTCCTCCGGGTGCTCCGGTTTCCTCCCACAGTCCAAAGATGTGCGGGTTAGGTGGATTGGCCATGCTAAATTGCCCTTCGTGTCCAAAATTGCCCTGAGTGTTGGGTGGGGTTATGGGGATAGGGTGGCGGTGTTGACCTTGGGAAGTGAGCTCTTTCCAAGAGCCGGTGCAGACTCGATGGGCTGAATGGCCTCCTTCTGCACTGTAAATTCTATGTAAATGGATTCAAATCAGCTTCTCGCCCTTTCTGCACATGAGCCTGATCGTGTCATCAGGGTGGGCCTGGAAATATCGTATTCTGAAATGTTGCCAATGCAAATCCTGTTTTTGGCCTCTCACGATATTTTGGGGCCATTATGGGATTTGCGCCGGTGGCTAACGGACCCACAGAGTCAGGTCCAAGGAGGAGGGTTTCAACAGCGGCTGTGATGAGACAGGGCTGGTGACAGATGATGTCATGGAGGTGATACCAGACTGGTCTTAATGGTGCCACAAATATATGGTCAGAAGTTAATTTTGGGTTCAAATAGGGTGACAAGGTTACAAAAGGTCTGATTAAGCCTCAAACATAGTGGGCACAGAGCGGGAAAGAGGTGGTGGAAGGGAATGAAGTTTGTGGGACGGACTGAAGACAATGTATTCGCTGTTCTTAATATTTACTTGGAGGAGATTTTTGCTGATCTACCACTGGATGTCAGACAAGCAATCACAAAGACAGTAACGGTGAGGATTTGTGTAGCCGTGACGGCCTCAGTCGCCATTGGATAGCCAGCGAGAGGCCTGAGCTGCCTCCTCCTGGAAAAGCCCATTGTATTGAGAGCCAATCAGGCAGCTGGCACAGTAGCACAGTGCTCAGCACTGTTGGTTCACAGCCACAGGTTCAATTCCCGGCTAGGGTCACTGTCTGTACGGAATCTCTACGTTCTCCCGGTATCTGAATGGGTTTCCTCCGGGAGCTCCATTTTGGATTGGATTGGATTTGTTTATTGTCACGTGTACCGAGATACAGTGAAACTTATTTTTCTGCGAGCAGCTCAACAGATCATTAAGTACATGAAAAGGAAAGGAAATAAAAGAAAATACACAATAGGGCAACACAAGGTACACAAGGTAACTACATAACACCGGGTGAAGCATACAGGGATGTAGTGTTAATGAGGTTTTCCTCCCACCAGACCCGGAGTAATTTTGACATTCTAAATTTTCCCTCAGTGTATCTGAACAGGCGCCGGAGTGCGGCAACGAGGAGATTTTCACAATGGCTTCATTGCAGTGTTAATGTAAGCCTACTTGAGTCACCAATAAAGATTATCATTATTATTTTTTTTAAATAAATGTTTTTTATTGGGTTTTTGAACAATATTTGCCGTTATGTACACAGGATATGATATATATATTTAGAAGAGAAGGGCACACACACACAAATCACAAAGGGAAAGAAAAAAAAAGAAAAAAGGTAACAGCACGAGAGAAATACAAAATCTATTATTTACACACATAAGTAGGCATCTGTTTGTGCGGGGTGCGGAGACTGGGGGGCGGAGACTTGGGGGGGCGGAGACTTGGGGCGGTGCAGATATACATTTGGGTGCTAGCGAGACAATTACGGAGGGTAATACTCGAATGGGTCTGGTGCTGGTGTTGTCCCTTGCTTCTCCTGGTCGGAATTTGCTGCCGTTGTCTTCTCGCGCACACTACCGCTTCAGCAGGCCCTCCCGTCCTCCGCCTGTATTCTCCTTTTTCTCTGTTCACGTGGATGCCAAGTTTGTTAATGTTTCCCTGCCTCCCCCCCCTCCCCCCCCCCCCACCTCCCTGGCTCTCCGCTATTGTTCCCTGTTGTGTGCGTGGGTTTCCTCCAGGTGCTCCGGTTTCCTCCCACAGTCCAAGGATGTGCAGGTTAGGTGGATTGGCCATGCTAAATTGCCCTTAGTGTCCAAAATTGCCCTTAGTGTTGGGTGGGGTTACTGGGTTACGGGGTTATGGGGATAGGGTGGCGGTGTTGACCTTGGGTAGGGTGCTCTTTCCAAGAGCCGGTGCAGACTCGATGGGCCGAATGGCCTCCTTCTGCACTGTAAATTCTATGAAAGTCTATAAGTCTCTTCCCTCTTCACCCCCCCCACCTCCCTGGCTCACCGCTATTGTTCCCTGTCTCTTCCCTCTTCACCCCCACCCCTCCCTGTGGTTCACCTTTCCTTCCTCTTAGATTTAGCAGTTCCCCCCCCCCCCCCCCCACCCGGTCTACTCACCCTCTCATGCTTTGGCTACTGTCCCCAGGTTCTTGGCTACCTGGCTATTCATCTGCTTGTTCATTGGCCACGAACATGTCCCGGGACAGTTGGGTGAATGGCTCCCACGTTCTGTGGAAGCCGTCGTCTGACCCTCGGATGGAGAATTTGATTTTCTCCATTTGGAGAGATTCCGAGAGGTCGGATAGCCAGTCTGCAGCTTTGGGTGGTGCTGCTGACCGCCAGCCGAACAGGATTCTATGGCGGGCGATCAGGGAGGCAAAGGCAAGGGCGTCCGCCCTCCTCCCCAGGAATAGATCTGGCTGGTCTGAAACCCCGAAGACCGCCACTTTCGGGCATGGCTCCACCCTCACCCCCACCACCTTGGACATTGCCTCGAAGAAGGCTGTCCAGTACTCCACAAGTCTGGGGCAAGACCAGAACATGTGGGCGTGGTTGGTCGGGCCTCCTTGGCACCGTTCACATCTATCCTCCACCTTGGGGAAGAACCAACTCATACGGGCTTTTGTTAAGTGGGTTCTATGATTATCATTATTATTGAGAGGACACCAGCCGGCTGTCCACCAGATCTGGACTCCAGGGATGGGAAGGCCAGCAGCTCTGCTGCTCAGCAGCACCACTGGGAAGGCAGTGGCTGCTGCCGAAAGAACACCCATAAGATGCCTAGGAGATGGGACGATCCAGGCCAGAGGTAAGTGATGGCAGGAGAGGTTTCACAGGATCACGGGGTTGGGAGCATAGGGAAGGCGGCAGCAAGCACAGAGGGTGCTGGCTCTCAATGCAGCCCCTTCCTGATGCCGGGCCTCCCAAATTAGCACTGAGCGTTTTTGAACAATGGACCCTCTTGGGAGACCCACACAGGTTTGCCTGATGTGCTCCCATTGGACACCAGGACCACCCATGCTGGGCTAATACCAAATATATATAACACAAAACCTATACATTTTATTAACATGCTATGTGCATCCGCTATTTATTAATACAGTTATGTGTTCACTTTATAAAACTAAACTGGTATCTCAACATAATACAAAGTGACCATCAAAAGAAGAAACTTGTTGGCCATGTCATTGAGGGAGACTAATAAATGGAGGGGGGTAGTCCGAGGGGGAGAAGTGCATCGGGTGTCGCTATATGCGGATGACCTGTTGCTGTACGTGGCGGATCCAATGGAGGGGATGGTGGAGGTCATGCAGATTCTAAGGGAGTTTGGGGCGTTTTCGGGCAATAAGCTCAATGTAGGGAAGAGTGAGCTCTTTGTATTACAGGCGGGTGACCAAGAAAGAGGGATAGGGGACCTACCGCTGAGGAGGGCGGAGGGGAGCTTTCGGTATCTGGGGATCCAGATAGCCAGAAGTTGGGGGACCCTGCATAAACTGAATCTGACGAGGTTGGTGGAGCAAATGGAGGAGGATTTCAAAAGATGGGGCATGTTACCGCCCTCGCTGGCGGGTAGAGTGCAGTCGGTCAAAATGGTGGTCCTTCCGAGGTTTCTGTTTGTGTTTCAGTGCCTTCCCATCGTGATCATTCAGGCCTTTTTTAAGAGAGTAGGCAGGAGTATTATGGGGTTTGTGTGGGCGAATAAGACCCCGAGAGTAAGGCGAGGGTTCCTGGAACGCAGTAGGGACCGAGGAGGGTTGGCGCTGCCAAACCTGGGGAGCTACTACTGGGCAGCAAATGTGGCGATGATCCGCAAGTGGGTTATGGAGGGAGAGGGGGCGGCATGGAAGAGGATGGAGATGGCGTCCTGTCAAGGAACGAGCCTGGGGGCGTTGGTGACGGCACCTGTGCCGCTCTCGCCGACAAAATATACCACGAGCCCCGTGGTGGCGGCAACGCTAAGGATCTGGGACCAGTGGAGACGGCACCGGGGTGCAATGGGAGCATCGGTGTGGTCCCCGATCAGGGGTAACCACCGGTTTGTCCCGGGGAAGGTGGACGGGGGGTTCCAGAGCTGGCATCGGGCGGGGATTGGAAGAATGGGGGACCTGTTCATCGACGGGACGTTTGCGAGCCTAGGGGCACTGGAGGAGAAGTTCGAGTTACCCCCGAGAAATGCCTCTAGATATATGCAGGTGAGGGCTTTTGTGAGGCGACAGTTGAGGGAATTCCCGTTGCTCCCGGCACAAGAAGTTCAAGATAGGGTGATCTCGGGTGTATGGGTCGGGGAGGGCAAGGTGTCGGAAATACACCAGGAGTTGAACGAAGAGGGGGAAGCGCTGGTAGAAGAGTTGAAGGGTAAATGGGAGGAGGAGCTGGGGGAGGAGATCGAGGAAGGTCTGTGAGCTGATACCCTAGGTAGGGTTAATTCCTCCTCCTCGTGTGCCAGGCTCAGCCTGATACAATTTAAGGTGGTCCACAGAGCGCACTTGACGGGGGTGAGGTTGAGTAGGTTCTTTGGGGTGGAGGACAGATGTTGAAGGTGCTCAGGGAGCCCGGCGAACCATGTGTAGCGCACAATGACTTACGAGAGAGACGAGAAGTGATGAAGTTGATTCAGGCTTTATTAAGCGAGACTTGTCCCCAGCAGTTCAGCAACAGAATGAAGCGGCGGGGAGAAGCTTGGGTTCTTATACTCCGCCTTCAGGGCGGAGCCAGAGTCAGCAGCCAACCAGGACCCGGGATCTGTCAGCCAACAGCATCACGTCTTCACAGTCCCACGTGACCCCTAATACATACCACCACATTCACCCCTTGTTAAAAAGGAACCCGGCGGGGTGGTGGTTCGCATGGTGGTAGGGGTTTACAAGGCTGGCTCTGGAAGGAAAATTTACATGTTACTACAGTTTTAGCCCTACACTGCGCTATGTACAAGTTTGTGAAAACTATTTACAATATTAGCAAGAAAAAAATTTTTTTTTTTGTTACAATACAACAACATTCTTGGTATCACGCGGATGCCATGAGTCGAGCGGGCGGTCTGGTCTTCCTCGTCGATCGCCTCAGCCCCGGTGGTGGTGCAGGTGCTTGTTCAGGCGTTGTCGTCTCCGGGAGCGTTTCGGTGTTTGTTCCTGTTTCACTCCTGGGCGGGCACGGGGGGAGGACCGATCCCCCCGGGAAGGGGGTGGTCGCCGGATGCGCCGGTGGCAGGGAGGAGATGATCGGTGTCGGGGGGGGTGTGTGTTGCTGGCAGGCGCCAGGTCCCGCAGGGAGACCGTGTCCTGCCGGCCGTCGGGGTACGCCACGTAGGCGTACTGCGGGTTCGCGTGGAGAAGGTGAACCCTCTCGACCAACAGGTCCGATTTGTGCGCCCGCACATGTTTCCGGAGCAAGATGGTTCCTGGGGCCGCCAGCCAGGTCGGCAGCGACGTTCCGGAGGAGGACTTCCTGGGGAAGACGAGGAGGCGCTCATGAGGCGTTTGGTTAGTGGTGGTACACAGCAGCGACCGGATGGAGTGGAGAGCATCCGGGAGGACCTCCTGCCACCGGGAAACTGGGAGATCCCTGGACCGTAGGGCCAGCAGGACGGTCTTCCAGACCGTGCCGTTCTCCCTCTCTACTTGCCCATTCCCCCGGGGGTTGTAGCTGGTCGTCCTGCTCGAGGCTATGCCCTTGCTGAGCAGGAACTGGCGCAGCTCGTCACTCATGAAGGAGGACCCCTGTCGCTATGGATATACGCGGGGCAACCGAACAGTGTGAATATGGTGCCAAGGGCTTTAATGACTGTGGCCGCTGTCATGTCGGGGCAGGGGATGGCGAAGGGGAAACGAGAGTACTCGTCCACCACGTTCAGGAAGTATGCGTTGCGGTCAGTGGAGGGGAAGGGCCCTTTGAAATCCAAACTGAGGCGTTCAAAGGGGTGGGAAGCCTTGATCAGGTGCGCTCTATCCGGCCAGAAAAAGTGCGGTTTGCACTCTGCGCAGATGTGGCAGTTCCTGGTGACTGTACGGACCTCCTCCACAGAGTAGGGGAGGTTGCGGGACTTTATGAAATGGTAGAATCGCGTGACCCCCGGGTGGCAGAGGTCCTCGTGGAGGGTTTGGAGGCGGTCTACCTGTGCGTTGGCACATGTGCCGTGGGATAGGGCATCGGACGGCTCGTTCAGCTTTCCGGGACGGTACAAGTTCTCTTAGTTGAAGGTGGAGAGCTCGATCCTCCACCTTAAGACTTGTCATTTTTAATTTTGCCCCGCTGTGCATTATCGAACATAAAGGCTACCGACCGTTGGTCGGTGAGGAGAGTGAATCTCCTGCCGGCCAGGTAATGCCTCCAATGTCGCACAGCTTCCACTATGGCTTGGGCTTCTTTTTCCACTGAGGAGTGGCGGATTTCTGAGGCGTGGAGGGTCCGGGAGAAAAAGGCCACGGGTCTGCCCGCTTGGTTAAGGGTGGCCGCCAGAGCTACGTCGGATGCGTCGCTCTCGACCTGGAAGGGGAGGGACTCGTCGATGGCGCGCATCGTGGCCTTTGAGATATCCGCTTTGATGCGGCTGAAGGCCTGGCGAGCCTCTGTCGACAAGGGGAAGGTAGTGGACTGTATTAGCGGGCGGGCCTTGTCTGCATACTGGGGGACCCACTGGGCGTAATATGAAAAGAAACCCAGGCAACGTTTCAGGGCTTTGGAGCAGTGGGGGAGGGGAAATTCCATAAGGGGGCGCATGCGTTCGGGGTCAGGGCCTATTATCCCATTGCGCACTACATATCCCAGGATGGCCAACCGGTTTGTGCTAAAAACGCACTTTTCCTCGTTGTATGTGAGGTTCAGGGCGTTAGGGTCTGGAGGAATTTTTGGAGGTTGGCGTCGTGGTCCTGCTGATCCTGGCCGCAGATGGTTACGTTGTCGAGATATGGGAACGTGGCCTGCAACCCGTGTTGATCAACCATTTGGTCCATCTCCCGTTGGAAGACCGAGACCCCGTTTGTGACGCCAAATGGGACCCTTAGAAAGTGGTATAGTCGCCCGTCTGCCTCGAAGGCTGTGTACTTGCGGTCACCTGGGCGGATGGGGAGCTGGTGGTAGGCGGACTTGAGGTCCACGGTGGAGAAAACCTTATACTGGGCAATCCGATTTACCATGTCGGATATGCGGGGGAGAGGGTACGCATCTAGCTGTGTGTACCTGTTGATGGTCTGACTATAGTCTACGACCATCCTTTGCTTCTCCCCGGTCTTTACTACTACCACCTGGGCTCTCCAGGGACTATTGCTGGCCTGGATTATGCCTTCCTTCAGCAACCGCTGGACTTCAGACCGAATAAATATCCGGTCCTGGGCGCTGTACCGTCTGCTCCTAGTGGCGACGGGTTTGCAATCCGGGGTGAGGTTTGCAAACAAGGATGGCGGTTCAACCTTGAGAGTTGCGAGGCCGCAGATAGTGAGTGGGGGTATTGGGCCGCCGAATTGACATGTTAGGCTCTGCAGGTTACACTGGAAATCTAATCCCAGTAATGTGGGCGCGCAGAGTTGGGGAAGGACGTAGAGCCTGTAGTTCTTAAACTCCCTCCCTTGCACCATTAGGTTCGCGATGCAGAACCCTTTGATCTCTACTGAATGGGATCCTGCAGCTAGGGAAATCTTTTGCGTGCTTGGATGGATGGTCAGAAAACAGCGTTTTACCGTGTCTGGGTGAATAAAACTTTCAGTGCTCCCGGAGTCGATCAGGCATGGTGTCTCGTGTCCGTTGATCAGCACCGTTGTTGTCGTCGTCTGGAGCGTCCGGGGCCGTGATTGATCCAGTGTCACCGAAGCCAGTCGTGGTAGTAGTGTCGCGGCGTCTTCTTCGGACCCCGTGGAGCCGTCGATGCTGGGGTCCTTTGTTGTCAACCAAGGTGGCGGCGTCCATGGATCGCACGCGGCCGGGGGTGGACAAAATGGCCACCCCCATGGATCGCACGTGGTCGGGGGTGGACAAAATGGCCGCCCCCATGAATCGCACGTGGCTGGGGGGTCACAAGATGGCGGCGCCCATCCTCCCCTCGTGGTGCCCGGGACCCAAAATGGCGGCCCCCGCGGGTCGCACATGGGGCGCTGGGGGGGGTTGGGGAGCGTTTGGGATGTGTTGTCCTCGTTCTTCCCCGGGGATTGCGGCGACCCCCCGGGACCGGCACACTGCCGCGTAATGGCCCTTCTTGCTGCAGCTTTTACAAATAGCTGCGCGGGCCGGGCAGCGCTGCCGGGGGTGTTTCGCTTGCCCGCAGAAATAGCAGCGGGCCCCCCCGGGATGGTCTGGCGTTTTAACCGCGCAAGCCTGCGAGGGGGGGGGGGTTTGTCGTGATGGGGGTCCACGGAGCCCAAGGGGCTGCCGCGCGGTCGGAGCCGTAGGCGGGGGCGTTTTGCGAGGCCACATCTAGGGAAGCTGCAAGGGCCCGTGCCTCTGAGAGTCCTAGCGACTCTCTTTCTAAAAGTCTTTGGCGGATTTGGGGAGAGTTCATACCTGCCACAAATGCATCGCGAATTAGCATGTCCGTGTGTTCGATCGCGTTCACCGGCAGGCAGCTGCAGCCCCGTCCCAAAATTAGCAGTGCGGTGTAGAATTCGTCTAGCGATTCTCCGGGACTTTGACGTCTCGTTGCGAGTTGGTGGCGCGCGTAGACCTGGTTAATGGGCCGAACGTAGATGCCCTTCAGCAATGCGAGCACCGTCGGGAGATCCTCTGCGTCTTCTATGAGAGGGTAAATTTCCGGGCTTACCCTCGAATGCAGGACCTGCATTTTCTGGTCTTCTGTGATCCGGCCGGGGGCCGTTCGGAGGTAGCCTTCAAAACATGCTGGCCAGTATTTAAATACTGTTGCCGAGTTCGCTGCGTGGGGGCTGATCCGCAGGCATTCCGGGGCGATCCGGAGCTCCATAGTCTTTTAAGCTCGCTTAATAAATTGTAGCGCACAATGACTTACGAGAGAGACGAGAAGTGATGAAGTCGATTCAGGCTTTATTAAGCGAGACTTGTCCCCAGCAGTTCAGCAACAGAATGAAGCGGCGGGGAGAAGCCCGGTTTCTTATACTCCGCCTTCAGGGCAGAGCCAGGAGTCAACAGCCAACCAGGACCCGGGATCTGTCAGCCAATAGCATCGCAGCTTCACAGTCCCACATGACCCCTAATACATACCACCACACCATGTCCATATGTTTTGGACATGCCTGGCACTGGAGGGGTTCTGGAGAGGAGTGGCGGGAGCAATATCTCAGGTGGTGAAAGTCCGGGTCAAGCCAAGCTGGGGGCTAGCAATATTTGGAGAAGTGGACGAACCGGGAGTGCAGGAGGCGAAAGAGGCCGGCATTCTGGCCTTTGCGTCCCTAGTAGCCCGGTGAAGGATCTTGCTAATGTAGAAGGAGGCGAAGCCCCCTAGCCTGGAGGCCTGGATAAATTATATGGCTGGGTTCATAAAGTTGGAGAGGATTAAGTTTGCTTTGAGAGGGTCTGCGCAGGGGTTCTACAGGCGGTGGCAACCGTTCCTAGACTATCTCGCGGAGCGTTAGAGGAAGGTCGGTCAGCAGCAGCAGCAACCTTTGGGGGGGACGGGGGTGGGGGGGGGACGTCCTGGGAGGGGGGACTGCCTGGGAGGGTGGATGAGCAAGAGATAACATGAAGGGTTGGGGAAACTGGCACGTACGGGTGAGGGCCAGTGTACAAAGCTGTGTAAATATATCATTTTGCCATGTATATATCTTGCTCTGCGCGATTTCTCGGGTTTTTATGTTACCGGGGGGCGGGGGGGGGGGGGGGGGGGGTATTGTTTGTAAGGGAGAAAAATTGTGTTAAAAAACTTTAATAAATATATATATTTTTTAAAAGAACAAACTTGTAATTTTGTTAAACATTTCATGTCCTCAGGCAAGCCCAAAGTTTAATGCCCGAGGGATGATTTTGAAGAATATTCACTGTTGTTCTGAAAACAAATGCAGCAATCAACTTGCACACAGTGATCATCCACAAACAGCACACCACTGAATGTGGTGTTTGGGAGTGTTTGCTGAAGACGGGGAATGTTGCTTCAGTACACGGTAAACTCTCTGCCCACTTTTGGACAGTGCTATCCAATTCATCTAGAATCTGTTAACACTCAGGAGAACATGGAAGATGATCACGTGCAGTTGAGAACGATGAAATGCCCCAAAAAATAGTAACCAAGAAATCTGTGGAAAAGAAGAATGTGTGTGATTGTAGCCGTAATAGAAAAGGTATTGTCAGCTCTGCCAGAGGTCAGAAGACCATTAAGGACCATATAGGGTCAGGAAAGATACTAAGAGGCAGATTCAATCTGATTATTTTACGATAGAAGAGCTGCTAAGCGACTATACTTCTGTATGTTAATTACATATTAACTGGGTGTTTAATTGTGATTAGCATTAACTAAAGATTTAGCAGACTGAAGCCGTGGTGTTTTGATTGGAAGTTGATGATATGCAATGTGTCTTCGTACATGAAAGCTCGTAAGTGTACAAAAACCTGGTTCCAGTTCAACCCTCACTGCCTGCCTATCTGAATTGTAACACTGTTCATATTTTAAATGATATTTAATAGCTTTATTAATATTAAAATAAATAGTTCTGTCATCTTGGATAGACTAGGAAAGCTCAAAATTGGTAGGGCTCCAAGTCTGGATAATAGCTAACCCAATGTGATTCGAGATGGTACAGGTGCTCTATAAGTCCCTTTGCCAGTTTTCCTTGAGCCTAGCTTCACACCCACACTGTTTTTCACCCTTTGGGAAATGGTGAAAGTATTCCCGAGCTGATTATCACCCTTATGAACTGTGTTGAAGTCCTTCAATTGGACTTCAGTTCAGAGTTACTGGTCCAGCAGTAGGGGCACCACCACCTCATCACTCTTCACCATTCTTCACATTCCAATCTGTAACTATCTTGCAATTGAGTCTCTCCTATATATGCTGTGATTATGAATCTGCCTCCACTTGACCCGATGAAGCAACAGCGCACCGAAGCTTGTGATTTCAAATAAACTCATTGGACTTTAACCTGGCGTTGTGAGACTTCCTACTGCACCACAAGGCCTTGAACCCCTTGCCAGCATCTTCAATAATTCAGTCAAGTCAGGGAGTTTTGTAAGGGCCACGAAGAATCCAGCACGAGTTTTAAGGATACAAAGTAATAACATTTATTTACTATAACATATATACATAACAGTAGCAGTAACTTCCCTTGCTACATACTCCTTCCTGGCTGGTTCCTGAACTGGCCAGCTTTATTTATACTAGGAGTTTACTAGTGGTTTCTCCGCCCCCCTCATTGGGGAAGCTCATACTCCCACAGGATTGTGGGATAGTCATTAGTCCCCAGCCAATGGTAAGTAGGCAGGTTATAACAGGGATAGAACAAAGAACAAAAGAACAAAGAACAATACAGCACAGGAACAGGCCCTTCGGCCCTCCAAGCCTGTGCCGATCGCGTGTCCTATATAGACCAACCGCCTGTAACCTTCTACACCCCGTCTGTTCATGTGCCTATCCAGATATGTCTTAAAGGTCTTAAAGCAGGAGCTGGTTTAGCACAGTGGGCTAAATAGCTGGCTTGTAATGCAGAACAAGGCAGCAGCGGGGGTTCAATTCCCGTACCGGCTCCCCGAACAGGCACCGGAATGTGGCGACTAGGGGCTTTTCACAGTAACTTCATTGAAGCCTACTTGTGACAATAAGCTATTATTATTATTATTAATATTAAAGGTCTCTAACGTATCTGCCTCAACCACCTCACTTGGCAGTGCATTCCAGGCCACCACCACCCTCTGTGTAAAATCTTGCCCCACACATCTCCACTGAACCTTTCCCCCCTCACCTTGAACTTGTGCCCCCTTGCAATTGTTCCTTAGACTGGATATAGTTATGTATATGGCATATCATTCTCACAATAAATCTATAATGTGTGTGTCAGCCCTGTCTCAGTTGGTAGCATTCTCACTCCTGAATCAGGAATGGACTGTGACAATCTAGGCTGATGCTCCAATGCTGTGTAATCCACATCTCAGGATGACAGACTCCATGTCACTATTTCGAAGTAGAGCAAAGAGTTATCCCCAGTGTCGAGGCCAATATGCATCCCTCAAACAATATCGCAAAAACAGATATCTTGTCTTCATTGCATACGAGCTTATGACATATGCAAATTGCTTCCTGGTTTCGAACATTACCGCAGTGACTGCGCTTCAGAAAGATCTTCATTGCAGGGCCCCGGGGAGGAAGAGGTGGGGGTGGAGGCCCGGGGATGTGGAGTTGGGGTAAGGCCGCAAAAAGGAGCTGCGCCAGAGGGGGCAGGGCCGGCTCAGATGCAAAGCGCGGGCTTTTTCCCGCATTAGGGAAGGATGAGGCCGGGGCCTGGGGGGAAGGGCGGTGCTGGAGAGGAGCGCACACTGACTGCCAAGGGGTGGGGGGATTCTCACACTGGGGGGGTCGATGGAATGGCGGGAGAGGCCGGGGTCAGCAGGAGTCAGCTGACTTACGGGAGTGTCATGGGGGGAGCAAAATGGCTAGATGAGGATCGGGGGGGGGGGGGGGGGAGTTGGGTTGCTGCTGCATTGGCCAAAGGGGTGCTGGAAGTAGGAGAGGTAGTCGGGGTGGGGGTCCACTGCCTGGGGGACTGGAGGGTGCGGGAGGCGCGGGTGCGTGGCTGGCCTAGAAAAGGAGATGGCTAGTCGGCGGCGGGGGGGCGGCGCGAGTAGCCCCCTGATCCGTCTGTTAACTTGGAATGTGAGGGGCCTGAATGGGCCGGTCAAGAGGGCCCGGGTGTTCACGCACTTAAAGGGACTGAAGGCAGACATGGTTATGCTCCAGGAGACGCATCTGAAGGTGGCAGATCAGGTTAGGCTGAGAAAGGGATGGGTAGGGCAGTTCTTTCATTCAGGGCTGGATGCGAAGAACAGAGGGGTTGCAATACTGGTGGGGAAGCGGGTGTCGTTCGAGGCACTGAATATTGTAGCGGATAATGGAGGTCGATATGTGATGGTGAGTGGTAGGTTGCAGGAGGTGCGGGTGGTACTGGTGAACGTATATGCCCCGAATTGGGATGATGCCGGATTTATGAAATGCATGCTGGGTCGGATTCCGGATCTGGAGGTAGGAAACTTGATAATGGGGGGGCGGGGACTTCAACACGGTGCTGGACCCAGCACTGGACCGTTCTAGGTCCAGGACGGGTAAGAGGCCGGCTGAGGCCCAGGTGCTCAGGGGGTTTATGGACCAGATGGGGGGAGTGGATCCATGGAGGTTTGCCAGGCCGCAAGCCAGGGAATTTTCCTTCTTTTCCCACGTCCATAGAGCCTACTCCCGGATAGATTTTTTCATTTTGAGTAGGGCGCTAATCCCGAAAGTGGAGGGAACGGAATACTCGGCCATAGCCATCTCAGACCTCGCACCGCATTGGGTGGAGCTGGAGTTGGGGGAGGAGAGGGACCAGCGCCCGCTGTGGCGCCTCGATGTGGGACTGTTGGCGGATGAGGGGGTGTGCAGGCGGGTGCGGGGGTGTATTAAAAGATACTTGGAGGCCAACGACAATGGGGAGGTGCAGGTGGGGATAGTCTGGGAGGCGTTGAAGGCGGTGGTTAGGGGAGAGCTAATCTCCATTAGGGCCCACAGGGAGAAGAGAGAGAGGAGGGAGAGGGAGAGGTTGGTGTGGGAGATTTTAAGGGTGGATAGAAGTTATGCAGAGGCCCCCGAGGAGGGGCTACTCAGGGAGCGACGGAACCTCCAGACGGAGTTTGACCTGTTGACCACGGGGAAAGCAGAGGCACAGTGGAGGAAAGCGCAGGGGGTGACGTATGAGTATGGGGAGAAGGCGAGTCGGATGCTGGCACATCAGCTTCGTAAGGGGGAGGCAGCGAGGGAGATTAGTGGAGTTAGGGATAGAGGGGGGAATATAGTGCAGAGTGCGGTGAGAATAAACAAGGTATTTAGGGACTTCTATGGGCATCTGTACATGTCTGAGCCCCCACCGGGGGAGGAGGGGATGCGACAATCCCTGGATCAGCTGAGGTTCCCGAGGGTGGAGGAGGGGGAGGTGGCTGGTTTGGGGGCGCCGATTGGGCTGGAGGAGCTGGTTAAAGGATTGGTGAACATGCAGGCGGGGAAGGCCCCGGGGCTGGATGGGTTCCCGGTTGAATTTTACAGGAAATAGGTGGACCTGCTGGGCCCGTTGCTAGTGAAGACTTTTAATAAGGCGAGGGAGGGGGGGGACCTTGCCCCCGACAATGTCTAGGGCGCTGATTTCTTTGATCTTGAAGCGGGACAAGGATCCATTGCAATGTGGGTCGTATAGACCAATCTCGCTCCTCAATGTTGATGCTAAGTTGCTGGCGAAGGTGTTGGCTACGAAAATTGAGGACTGTGTCCCGGGAGTGATTCATGAGGACCAGACGGGATTTGTGAAGGGTAGGCAGCTAATGTGCGGAGGCTCCACAATGTGATTATGATGCTCTCGGTGGAGGGGGAAGCGGAGGTAGTGGCAGCTATGGACACGGAGAAGACCTTTGATCGGTGGAGTGGGAGTATCTTTGGGAAGTGTTGCGGAGGTTTGGGTTCGGGGAGGGGTTCATCAGTTGGGTCAGGCTGCTATATAGAGCCCTGGTGGCGAGTGTGGCTACGAACCGGCGGAGGTCGGAGTACTTTCGGCTGTACCGGGGAATGAGGCAGGGGTATCCCTCATCACCCCTGTTGTTTGCACTGGCAATTGAGCCACTGGCCATGGCACTGAGGGAGTCCAGGAAATGGAGAGGATTGGTTTGCGGGGGGGGGGGGGGGAGAGGAACACCGGGTGTCGTTGTATGCCGATGACCTGTTGTTGTATGTTGCGGACCCAGTGGAGGGGATGGCGGAGGTCATGTGGATCCTTAGGGAGTTTGGGGACTTTTTGGGGTTTAATCTCAACGTAGGGAAGAGTGAGCTCTTTGTGGTGCATTCAGGGAACCAGGGAAGGGGGATAGACGAGCTACCGCTTCGGAGGGCGGAAAGAAGCTTTCAGTACCTGGGGATCCAAGTAGCTAGGAGTTGGGGGGTCCTGCACAAACTCAACTTGACGCGGTTGGTGGAGCAGATGGAGGAGGATTTTAAAAGATGGGATATGCTGCCACTCTCACTAGCGGGTCGGGTGCAGTCGGTCAAAATGACGGTCCTTCCGAAGTTTCTCTTTGTGTTCCAGTGCCTTCCCATTTTGATCCCCAAGGCCTTTTTCAAACGGGTAAGCAGGAGCATCATGGGATTTGTGTGGGCGAATAAGACCCCGAGGGTGAAGAGGGTGTTTCTGGAGCATAGAGGGACAGGGGGGGGGCTGGCGCTGCCGAATTTGTGTGGCTATTATTGGGCAGCAATGTGGCGATGATCCGTAAGTGGGTAATGGAGGGAGAGGGGGCGGCGTGGAAGAGGCTAGAGATGGCGTCCTGTGTGGGCACAAGCCTGAGGGCGCTTGTGACGGCACCGCCGCCGCTCTCGCCGACAAGGTACACCACGAGTCCGGTGATGGTGGCGACGCTGAAGATCTGGGGGCAGTGGAGGCGACACAGGGGCGAGGTGGGAGCCTCGGTTTGGTCCCCGATTCGGGAGAACCATCGGTTCGTACTGGGAAGGATGGATGGGGGGTTTCGGAGCTGGCATCGGGCAGGGATTAGAAGAATGGGGGATCTGTACATCGATGGGACGTTTGCGAGCCTAGGGGCGCTGGAGAAGTTTGGGCTACCCCCGGGAAACACTTTCAGATACATGCAAGTGAGGGCGTTTGTGAGGCGGCAGGTGAGGGAATTCCCGCTGCTCCCGGCACAGGGGATTCAGGACAGGGTGATTTTGGGTGTATCGGTTGGAGAAGGCAAGGTTTCGGCGATTTTGTGGTAGTACCAGGTATTGCGGTACCCAAGAGGTGGATGACCATTGGTTAGACCCAGGAGTCTACCATTGGCTGTTGTACATAGCTCCGCCCTGAGAGGAGAAGTATAAGAACCGGTGCCATCCCAGCAGCCTTCACTTTCTGTACCGAAGCTGCTGGGGAAGAGTTCTAGCAGATTAAAGCCTTCAGTTATGAATCACTTAGTCTTGAGAGTAATTGATTGCGCATCAGATTTACCAGGAGCTGCAGGAAGAGGAGGCGGCCTCGGTGGAGGAGTTAAAGGGCAAGTGGGAGGAGGAGCTTGGGGAGGAGATAGATGAGGGTCTGTGGGCTGATGCCCTGAGTAGGGTTAATTCTTCCTCCTCTTGCGCCAGGCTCAGCCTAATGCAGCTCAAAGTTACTCTCAGGGCGCATATGACAGGGGCGAGGTTGAGTAGGTTCTTTGGGGTGGAGGACAGATGTGGGAGGTGCTCGGGCAGCCCAGCAAATCACGTCCATATGTTCTGGGCGTGCCCGGCGCTGGATGGGTTTTGGAGGGGTTTTGCGAGGACTATGTCCGTGGTGGTGAACTACCGGGTCAAGCCGAGCTGGGGATTGCCATTATTTGGGGTATCGGACGAGCCGGGAGTGCAGGAGTCGAAAGAGGCCGGTATTCTGGCCTTTGCGTCCCTGGTAGCCTGGGGAAGGATTTTGCTACTATGGAAAGATGCGAAGCCCCCCAGTGTGGAAGCTTGGATCAATGACATGGCAGGGTTCATCAAGCTGGAGAGGATAAAGTTTGCCTTGCGAGGGTCTGTGCAAGGGTTCCTCAGGCGGTGGCAACCGTTCCTAGGCTATCTCGCGGAGCGTTAGGAGGAGGTCAGCAGCAGCAGCAACCCAGGGGCGGGGGTTTCTTTTGGGGTGGCGTTTGGGTTAAGGTAGGGGGGGTTTCCCTATTTGTGTTTTTTACTGTTTTATGGGGGGTTATTATATATGGGGGAAATCCAATGTATAATTTCTGTTTGTTGTGTTCTTGTTACTTTCTTCTTGTTGGGGGGGGGGGGGGGGGGGTGTTGAAAATCTGTTGAAAAATTTGAATAAATTTTTTATATTTTTTTTTAAAGAAAGAAAGATCTTCATTGGCTTTAACACGCTCTGGGATGTCCGAGAGTCATAAAAGGCACTGTGTAGAACAAGCTTTATTTATTCTAACTCAGGTAAGTGTCAGGAATACACTATGACTGGATTGTACTGGAGCCCAGATTGTGGCTGTACAAAATTAAACTGGTTCAATGCATCGCAGACCCAGACGTAAGCCTGCAGCAATTGACAACCCAAGCCGCAGAACTGGAATGGTTAATTCTAGTTCCAAAACCAGGCTGTAACACCACAGTGAGTGATTGTAACCCAAACAGCAAGTTGGCCAAGGCTAGAACTGATTTCCCTCTAGTGTTCACTACAAGTACTACATTAGATTGAAACTTGCAGCTGTATATTTATTTTTTACATGGACACAGCAGGTTCAATTATAGTTAAATCAAAAAGGTAAATGAGTGGGGAAATAAATGTAATGTTTCACTGCTGCACTGTATTCTGGCGAGGTCATGGATTATCGGAGTACGTCCTCACAAAGCCATTGATTGATCCCTCTATTTTAGCACATTACCATCCCGTCTCCAACCTCCTCCCTCTTCTCTCCAAAGTCTTCTCCAAAATCCATGCCATTTTCCATGGAACTCCATGTTTGTCTCTTTCCAATCAGGTTCCCATCCCTCCCACAGTACACAACTGGCTCTTATCAAAGTCACAAATGCCATTCTATCTGACCGTGACAAAGGTAAATCATAATTCCTTGTATTTCTTGACCTGTCTGTAACTTTTGAAACGTTAGATCTTTTCTCTCCCTACAGATGCTGCCAGACTTGCTGTTTTTTTCCAGCATTTTCTCTTTTGGTTTCAGATTCCACCATCTGCAGTAATTTGCTTTTTGCTTTTATCCATTCTTATCTATTTGTATCCAGACAGGGGTTTCTCTTCCTGATCCTGCACCATTACCTCTGGTGTCCTCCAAGGATCTTTCCTTGGCCACTTCCTGCTTCTCACCCACATTCTTCCCCTTGGGGTATAGTGGCTCAGTAGATAGCTGTGCTTCTAGCCAGAATTCCACTGTCCCTCCTTTGGAGAAACACAACGCGGTTATTAACATCTCTTCCAGCACAATGAGATTCAGTCTCTCTCTTTTGTGATAGTTCACTTTGGGGACCAGTTCATCTGTACTTCCTCTGCTTTATTCATTACAAGGAGTCTGACCATGAGGTGTGAGATGCCACAGGCTGAATGAAGAATTTTGTTCCTGTAACTCCTGGTTGTAGCTCCCTTTTGTAAGGGCCCCGAAGAATCCAGCACGAGTTTTAAGGATACAAAATAATAACATTTATTTACTATAACAATATATACATAACAGTAGCAGTAACTTCCCTTGCTACCTTCTCCTTCCTGCTGGTTCCTGGACTGGCCAGCTTATTTATAGTAGGAGTTTCTCCGCCCCCCTCATTGGGGACGTTCATACTCCCATACGATTGTGGGATAGTCATTAGTCCCCAGCCAATCATCAGTAGGCAGGTTATAACATCCCTCCCCCCCAAAGTCCAAGGAATCCACCGTAGGCCCTGGCGAAGGAAGGCGTCAAACCCGTTTGGCCGCAGGCCGGACGCCATTTGCACGCGGCGCTGGATCTGGCGGCGTATAACGAGACGGAGACCGGCGCTTCCGTGATGAACGGCGCGGTTGTACATCCACGGCCTGTGGACCCGAGGATTCCCCCTCTAATTCATCCTGTGTCTCCATCTCGGAGTCAGAGTCTGCTGCCTCCGTCATGTCAGCGTCTCTATCCCCATTCGGTCCCGTCACGACCTGCGCAGGCTTCGAGTGAGGCACCAGTGGAAGATTTGGAAGACTACCTTCCCTTGTTTCTGGTCTTTGCCGCTGTTGAACTGAGCTCCGGGGGCGGGGAATCTTTTGCGGGGATGATCTTCTGGACCGGACGTGGTCTACATGTTTTCGCTGGAGACGACCCTGGGCTTGCACTTGGTACGATATAGGGCCCGTTTGGTGAAAGATTACACCAGGAACCCATTGGGCACCACCAGCAAAATTCCGCACGAATACTGTGTCACCGGGCGCAAACTGCCGAATCGGACGATGCCGAGACAATCCCGGTCCCTGCCGTTCTTGTGTGCAGCGTACTTTTGCGCCAATGTCCGGGAAGACCATACTAAGGCGGGTGCAAAGTCTCCGGCCCATTAGGAGTTCTGCGGGAGCTACCCCAGTCACTGTATGGGGGGTGGTCCTGTACGTAAACAAAAAGCGAGCCAGTCTCGTGTCCATTGATCCGGAAGACTGCTTCTTTAGACCTCTTTTGAATGTTAGCACTGCACGCTCTGCCAACCCATTTGAAGCCGGGTGGTAAGGGGCAGTGCGGATATGGCGGATGCCGTTCATCTTTGTAAACCTAGCAAACTCCTCACTCGTGAATGGAGTGCCATTATCCGTGACCAGCACCTCGGGGAGGCCATGCGTACTAAATGATAAACGCATTTTTTCAATTGTTGCGCAGGACGTTGTCCCCTGCATCTTATGCACCTCCAGCCAATTGGACTGGGCGTCAATTAGCAGAAGGAACATGGATCCCTGAAAAGGGCCTGCGAAATCTGCATGTAAGCGTGCCCAAGGCCGCCCTGGCCATTCCCAGTGATGTAGGGGCGCGGCCGGCGGAAGCTTCTGATGCTCCTGGCAAATGGAGCAGTTTTGGGCCACCTTCTCAATGTCGGTGTCGAGGCCTGGCCACCAGACATAACTCCGGGCCAACATTTTCATCTTGGTCACGCCCGGATGCCCATTGTGCAAGTCTGATAATATCAGCTCCTGGCCTTTTTCCGGGACAATCACACGCGTCCCCCACAAAAGGATGCCGTCTTCCACGCTGAACTCTGACGGCTTGGAGGAAAATGCCCGCAACTCGCCTGGGAGCCGTCTATGCTGCACACCATACAGGACTATGTGCCGAACCTTTGACAAGACTGGCTCCGTCTGTGTCCACTCACGGATCTGTGATGCCGTGATAGGCAAGGTGTCCATAAGATTTAGGGTTGCGACCACCTCACCGGTCGTGGGGGTCGACATGGGGCCAGTCGATAAAGGCAATCGGCTCAGTGCGTCGGCATTTGCTATCTGCGTCCCTGGTTTGTGCTCCAGAGAATACCCGTATGCAGCAAGCAACAAAGCCCAGCGCTGGATCCGTGCAGAAGCAATGGGCAGTATTGGCTTATCCTCTCTGAAGAGTCCCAGCAGGGGCTTATGATCAGTCACGATAGTGAAATGGCGGCCGTACACATACTGGTGGAAGCGTTTCACCGCGAAAACCACTGCCAGGCCCTCCTTCTCGATCTGCGCGTACTTTTTCTCCGCTGCAGTCAATGTGCGGGAGGCGAAAGCTATCGGTCGCTCGGCCCCGTTCTCCATCTTGAGGGACAGGACAGCCCCAATACCATACGGGGATGCATCACATGTGACGAGCAAAGGCTTTCCCGGATCATAGTGGGTTAGTAACCCAGACAACGACAATTGTTGCTTTACCCGCCGGAAAGCGGTTTCTTGCGGCTGACCCCAAACCCAGGTGTGATTTTTCTTTAGCAGCAGGTGCAAGGGGGCCAGCGTAGTTGCCAGATTGGGGAGGAACTTCCCGTAATAGTTTACGAGACCGAGAAAAGAACGAAGATGCGAGGTGTCAGTCGGGGTGGGGGCATGTTGAATTGCACGCACCTTCTCTGCGACGGGGTGCAGACCCTCGCGGTCCACCCAATAACCTAGGTAGACTACTTCTTTTGCCTGAAATACGCATTGTGTGTGACGTAAACGGACTCCAGCCTCCGAAAGGCGTCTAAGGACAGCCTCCAGATTTTCCAAATGCTCTTGCTCCGACGTCCCTGTAATCAACACGTCATCTAGATAGACAGCCACACGTGGTAAACCTCTCAAAATGCCCTCCATAACACGTTGAAAAATTACGCAGGCAGAGGATACTCCAAAGGGCAACCGTGTATATTCATACAGGCCCCGGTGTGTTAATTGTTACATATGGTCGGGAGGCAGGGTCCAGCTCCAACTGCAGGTAGGCGTGACTCATATCTAATTTTGTGAAGGAGAGTCCTCCTGCAAGTTTCGCGTAGAGATCCTCTATGCGAGGCATTGAGTATCGGTCGAGTCGGGAAACTGTATTCACTGTAAGTTTATAGTCGCCACACAAGCGAACTGTGGCATCTGGCTTCATTACTGGTACAATTGGTGCTGCCCAGTCAGCAAAACGGACGGGCCTGATAATACCCAAACTCTCCAAACAAGTGAGCTCCCCTTCTACCTTCTCGAGCAAAGCGTAAGGCACTGGGAGCGCCCGGAAATAGCGTGGCGTGGCTCCTGGTTCAACTTGGATACGGGCTACGGCCCCTTTTATTTTCCCCAAACCAGGCTGGAATACCTCTGGGTATCGTCCTAGCACCTCAGTCAACCCTCCAGAAACGGTTTGGAGGATGTGCTGCCATTGCAACCGCAAATGGCGCAACCAGTCCCGACCCAACAGGCTGGGCCCATGGCCACGCACTACGATAAGTGGGAAACGCCCTTCCTGGCATCCATAGACAACAGGGGTCATTGTAGTTCCTGCAATGTCCAGTGGTTCCCCTGTGTAAGTGGCCAACCTGGCCTGTGAGTCAGTTAATGTAAGGGTCTGTATACCCTGCTTGATGCGGTCGAATGTCCTCTGGGCGATCACGGAGACCGCTGCGCCAGTATCCAACTCCATCTCCAGCGGGTGGCCATTGACCCGTACTGTCACCTTAATGGGGGCCACACGGGGAGCTGCCACACAATGCAGCTGCAGGCAGTCGTCCTCCGTCTCCACGTCCTCAGGAGTGGTCGCCGCAGGTTCATCCACATGGAAGGTACAGCCTCTGGGCTGGTCCCAGATATGGCTCCTGGGCTGGTCCCAGTTTCGGTCGGAACGACGGCGCCTCTGGCGTCCCCAGGACCGCCGTCCGCGACGGGGTCGGCGCCTACAAGTCTGACACGGACATGGCTCCTCATCCATTGGCTCTGGAGAAGGCTCCCTTCGGGGAGGAATGTCCGATGGCCACTGGCGTCGGTCTGGTCGTTGCCTCTCCCAAGGTACCGCAGGAGTGCGGGGGGACGTTTTTGGGCGGAAAGGGTTGCGCCCCAAGGCATGCACTTCCATTCCCTGTAGCTCCTGTACTCCTCGCTCTGCGCTCTCTTGGGACAAGACTATTTGTATTGCCTGTTGAAAAGTCAATGTTGGCTCCGCTAACAACTTTCTCTGGGTGGCCGCATTGTTAATACCGCAAACCAAACGGTCGCGTAACATTTCTGACAAAGTCACAGTATTCCGCAATCCCGCGTAGCCTGGATAAAAAAATCGGCAAGGGATTCTCCAGGGGCCCTCTCAGCGGTATTAAACCGGTAACGCTTGACTATCGTGGACGGGGTTGGGTTAAAGTGTTGCCCCACTATATTCACAAGTACGTCAAACGTTTTGGTGTCCGGCGCAGCTGGGTACGTAAGGCTCCTAATCACCCCAAACGTATGTGGCCCGCAGGCGGTGAGCAATATGACCACCTGGCGCTCGTTTTCAGTGATATTGTTTGCCCGGAAATAGTAACACATCCGTTGTGTGTACTGGTTCCAGCTTTCCAGCGCAGCATCAAAAAAATCCAAACGTCCGTACAGAGGCATGGTATAATAGAAAACAACTTCCAACCTGTATCCAACAAAAATCCAGGGAGGTGGCTTCAGCAGTGTAGACAGCTATTCACTTTAACCTTCGTCGCCAGTTTTGTAAGGGCCCCAAAGAATCCAGCACGAGTTTTAAGGATACAAAATAATAACATTTATTTACTATAACAATATATACATAACAGTAGCAGTAACTTCCCTTGCTACCTTCTCCTTCCTGCTGGTTCCTGGACTGGCCAGCTTATTTATAGTAGGAGTTTCTCCGCCCCCCTCATTGGGGAAGTTCATACTCCCATAGGATTGTGGGATAGTCATTAGTCCCCCGCCAATCGTCAGTAGGCAGTTATAACACTCCCACAACAAAGGGCCAATCTGTGGTCACGTGATTAGCAGCATCCATCTTTTTTGGTCCAGCAGAAATTCCATTAAAAAAATCACAATAAGAATAAAGTTTTGAACATACAGTGTTCGATTTCTTTTCATGTTGCAGGAACCCAAAATAAATTATTTTAAATCTTTCTTCATTCCTTTGGTGACAAATTTCTATTTATGCCTCTATTTGCTGATCCATTCACTTATGAAAATAGTTTTCCCTCATTAAATTCTTCAAAATTTGGAATCTCCCGAGTTGGTATTGGTCAATTGATTTTGCCTCACTTGTGGCTAAACTCAGTCACTTGTCCAATTGCCTTACCGCAGTGGCACAGCTAAGATACATGGAAGAGGCAAAGTGATCTCTCTACTATGAAAATGTCGTCTTCACTCTGTTGTCGGGTGTTGGTGACAGTTCGGTTGGTCTCAATAAGTTTTCGTAGTCATGTGCCAGCCTTTACACTACACTCCCATCTTATGGGCATTGGCCCTTGCTGAGATTTGTTCTCCATCTTCTGCTGCTTCACCCAGTTTGTGGAGGTGTTTCAACAGGCTCCACATTGAGGATACTCTCCATCGTGTTGAGTGGCAATACCACCGTGCTACATAGGATAGACTTCAAACAGATCTAGCAGCACAAGACTGGGCATCCATGAGGCACTGTGGGCCATCAGCAGCAGCAGAATTGTACTGAACCACAATCTGCAGCCTCATGGCCCGGCATATCACCCACTCTACCACTATCACCAAACCAGGGATCATTTGGTTCAATGAAGAGTGCAGGAGAGCATGCCAGGAGCAACACCAGGCATACCGAAAAATGAGGTGTCAACCTGGTGAAGCTCCAATGCAGGAATACTTGTGCGCCAAACAGCAGAAGCAGCAAGTAATCAACAGAAGAGAAAATACTGGAAAATCTCAGCAGGTCTGGCAGCATTTGTAGGGAGAGAAAAGAGCGAACGTTTCAAGTCCAGATGACCCTTTGTCAAAAGTAATAGACAGATAAGCGATTCCACAACCATCGGATCAGATCTAAGCTCTGCAGTCCTGCCACATTCAGCAGTGAATGGTGGTGGACAATTAAACAACTCACTGGAGGAGGAGGCTCCACAAATATCCACATCCTCACTGATGGAGGAGACAGGCACATAAGTGCAAAAGACAAGGTTGAAGCATTTGGAACAATCTTCAGCCAGACGTGCCGAGTGGATGATCCATCTCGGTCTCCTCCAGAGGTCCTCAGCATCACAGATGTCAGTCTTCAGCCAATACGATTCACTCCACATGATATCAAGAAATGACTGAAGGCACTGGATACTGCAAAGGCTATGGGCCCTGACAATACTCCAGCAATAGTACTGAAGACTTGTGCTCCCGAACGGACCGCACGCCTAGCCAAGCTGTTCCAGTACAGCTACAACACTGGCACCTACCCAGCAATGTGGAAAATTGCCCAGTTGTGTCCAAATCCAACCCAGCCAATAACCACCCTATCAGTCGACTCAGCAAAGTGATGGATGGAGTCATCAATGGTGCTATCAAATGGCACTTGCTCAACAATAAACTGCTCATAGATGTTCAGTTTGGGTTCTGTCAGGGTCACTTAGCTCCTGACCTCATTACAGTCTTGCTTCAAACATAGACAAAAGAGCTGAATGCCAAAGGTGAGGTGGGAAGAACTGCCATTGACATCAAGGCAGCATTTGACCAAGCGTGGCATTAAGAAATCCAAGCAAAACTGGAGTCAATGGGAACCAGGGGGAAAACTTTCCACTGGTTGGAGTCATATCTGGCACAAAGGAAGATGGTTGTGGTGGTTGGAGGTCAATCATCTCAGTTCCAGGACATCAATGCTTGGGTTTGACAGTGTCCTAGGCCCAACCATCTTCATCGCTTCATCAATGACCTCCCTTCAATCATAAGGTCAGAAGTGGGGATGTTTGCAGATGACTGTACAATGTTCAGCACCATTCGTGACTCCTCAGATAATGAAGCAGTCCATGTCCAAATGCAGCAAGACCGTGACAATATCCAGGCTTGAGCTGACAAGTGGCAACTAATGTTTGTGCCACACAAGTGCCAGGCAATGACCATCTCCTACAAGAGAGGATCTAATCCCTTGACATTCAATGGCATTACCATTGTTGACTCCCCCACAATCAATATCCTGGGGTTACCGTTGATCAAAAACTGAACTGGACTAGTCATATTAAGACCATAAGACCATAAGACATAGGAGCGGAAGTAAGGCCATTCGGCCCATCGAGTCAACTCCACCATTCAATCATGGCTGATTTCAACTCCATTTACCCGCGCTCTCTCCATAGCCCTTAATTCCTCGAGAAATCAAGAATTTATCAACTTCTGTCTTAAAGACACTCAATGTCCCGGCCTCCACTGCCCTCTGTGGCAATGAATTCCACAGACCCACCACTCTCTGGCTGAAGAAATTTCTCCTCATCTCTGTTCTAAAGTGACTCCCTTTTAGTCTAAGGCTGTGCCCCTGGGTCCTAGTCTCCCCTGCTAATGGAAACAACTTCCCTACATCCACCCTATCTAAGCCATTCATTATCTTGTAAGTTTCTATTAGATCTCCCCTCAACCTCCTAAACTCCGATGAATATAATCCCAGGATCCTCATATTAATACTGTGGCTACCAGGGCAGGTCAAAGATTCGGAATCCTGCAGCGAGTAACTCACATCCTGACCCCCCCCCCCCAAAAGCCTGTCCACCATCTACAAGGTATATGTCAGGAGTGTGATGGAATACTCTCCACTTGCCTGGATGAGTGCAGCTCCACCAACACTCAAGAAGTTTGACACCATCCAGGACAAAGCAGCCTTCTTGATTACTATACCTTCCACAAATATTCAATCCCTCCAGCACCGACGAACAGTGGCAGCCGTGCATACCATCTACAAGCTGCACTGCAGGAACTCATCAAGGTTCCTTAGGCAGCACCTTCCAAATGCATGATCGCTACCATCTAGAAGGACAAGAGCAGCAGATACCTGGGAACCTCAACACCTGGAGGTTCCCCTCCAAGTCATTCACCACCTTGACTTGGAAATATACCGCCGTTCCTTCACTGTCGCTGGGGCAAAATCCTGGAGCTCCCTCCCTAACAGCACTGTGGGTGTACCTACACATCAGGGACTGCAGCACTTCAAGAAGGCATCTCATCACCGCTTTCTGGAGAGCAACTAGGGATGGACAATAAATGCAGGCCTAACTAGCGGTGTCCACATCCCGTAAATTATCTTTTTAAAAAGTCTGTGCAAGCATGGAGGCTTCACAGCTGCAATTGATTCTGTCCTTAGCTGATGCCCGCAGTCACACACTTCCATCAGGAGTTACTATACACAGATCAGGAGCAGAAAGGAACCCCGAACCTCTCATGTTTAAACCAATGGCACCGAGGCCAATGGTAGAATGCCCAGTGGTGTCCTAACTGAGATCTGTTGATTCAGTACAAGCCTGGTCCCTTTCTGTACTGTATGACTGCAGAACACATGGCAGTGTATTTGCTCACTGTCAACTTAATACTTATTCATAACCAGAGAAGCTACAATTTCTGTGATTTCCACTTCCCTTTCACCCTCCTTCCCCACTGCTGCATTGTTGTGCAATGTCTAAGTACTTGCACACTATGTAATATCATCACAAAACTGAACATGTTGTTCAAACTCAACTTTCTTTTGTGTTTTTTTTTCCAGCCTTCTTCACTTGTATCAGCTCTCTGGTGTCTTGCACAATGTCACCACCAAACTCATCAGGTAATGATCATCAGGCGCCGGAGTGTAGCGACTAGGGGATTTTCACAGTAACTTCATTGCAATGTTAATGTAAGCCTACTTGTGACAATAATAAAGATTATTATCAGGCCGGTTGCGGCTATGCTGAGCTAAGTCGCACGTTCGGCAGCTCCCGCCAGAAACGGACTTTTGGGCTCTTTTGAGGGGCCCCAGCTGCATTTGTTCGACGGTTCCCAGTGTGGGAAGGTGACAGTACGATTTCCCCGTCACTATATGGATTGGACCAGGAGTGGAGCGGTGAAAAAAGTAATTCTGGTGCAGCGAAAAGTGCGAGGGAGGAAAGCCAAGATGGCGGCGGGTGGAGACTAGGCAGCATGGGCGCAGTGATCGCAAGAGCAGCAGGAGTTGCTCAAGCACTGCTTCACGGAATTGAAGGCAGAGCTGCTGGAGCCAATGAAGGCTTCGATCGACAAGCTGGTGGAGACCCAGAAGGCCCAAGGGGCGGTGATCTGGGAGGTGCGGCAGAAGGCCTCGGAGAATGAGGACGAGATCTTGGGCCTGGCGGTGAAGGTAGAGGCGCACGAGGCGCTGCATAAGAAATGGCAGGAGAAGTTAGAGGACATGGGGAATCGGTCGAGGAGGCAGAATCTGCGGATTCTGGGTCTCCCGGAGGGAGTGGAGGGGTCGGATGCTGGAGCATATGTGGTCACGATGCTGAACACGTTGATGGGCGCGGGTGCCTTCCCGAGGCCCCTGGAGCTGGATGGGGCCCACCGAGTCCTGGCGAGGAGGCCCAAGTCTAACGAGCCGCCGCGGGCGGTATTGGTGCGGTTCCACCGCTTGGTGGACAGGGAGTGTGTCCTAAGATGGGCAAAAAAGGAGCGGAGCAGCAGGTGGGAGAATGCAGAGGTCCGTATATGCCAGGACTGGAGCGGGGAGGTGGCCAAGAAGTGGGCCGGGTACAATTGTTGATTCCCAAATTTCTTTATCCGTCAGTCTGGCCTCAATAAAAGTCGAGAGGGATTTGCAAGTATAACAAAAGTTATTTTATTCAGCTTGCAAGCTACCTAGTCCACAGTGATACAGATAACATGTTGCTTTCTGCAGCCCCGGGAACTAAGTGAATGTCCCAGACAAAGAGATCAGTACTGATACATTCAAATGGCATCAAGTTTCACATACTCGACACCCATAGGTCATCCTATGTCCCTCCTGACTTGTTTGATCTATTCTGATTGGCTCACTTCCAATCCCTTTCTCCGGCCCCTATCAATTCAGCATCACTCTCATAGACACACCTCTTCCTGCTTTTTCCCATGCGGTCTAAAATCCTTTGTCTCTACTTGCCAGAATCAAAGTGGCTTATTTCTACAGTACATTAACTAATATCTCTAAAGTAACTATTTTATATCACGTTCGTCATTCCCTCCTTTTATCATTCCATGATAACCGAACTATCCAATCCATAGCTACGGTTCCTCATCTAAAAAGATCCGTCGCTGCATTTCCAATTCCTGTCTTAGCCCCCCTTCATCTGCTTCACCCTCATGGATTTTAACAGTTAAATTTTTTTTTTTGGGTTAAATTTTACCCATCACACATTTAAGGATGGCCAGGCCCACAAAGATGCAGCCGATAGCTACCACTAAATACATGGCCATGTTTATCAACCAGTCCTTCCAACCTCCAAATCCCCAGTTACCCCAAGAGCCAGGATCCTGCAATCTGTCCAGGTGATCCCGTATGTGATCCATAAATTTAGTGATGTTATCTTGAACTCCCATGATACACTTGCCCTGCACTATGGCGCATACCCCACCCTCACAGGCCAGAAGATAGTCAAGAGCATACCGGTTCTGCATTGCAAACAACCGTAGCTGAGACAATTCCTTGGTTATTGCCCCGAGGGCTCCCAAGGTTTACTACCCGGGTTTTCCTCAGTTTGGCCTTTAACTAACTTAAGTGTATCTCCCGGTAACCTACGTTCTAGCTGTACTTCCCTTCTCATACGCCCCATCCTCTCTCTAGTCCCTTTCACTTCCTCATAGCCTCTTCCTACGCTCTTCTGACAGCCTGATATTACCTTTATTGCACCACTCTTAACACATCCAAAATCGAATTTACATGTATTCCAAAAACAAGGCAATGTCCATATAATGTTCCCTTCCCATCGCCGGGACCGGTGCAACTGCTTCATGACTCCTGCATTCTCCTTAACTTTGATGACCTTCCATGAGTCGATACCATGTCCTCGTATATGGGGGCAGCGAAGAACATCACCTTTGCAGAGGTGATGTAACATTGTAGATTGGTTGGGGCTACACAGATACATAATATTCCCCTTTTCCATGTCCATCGCCAATAACACGCCAAGCGAAGTGAGGCCAAATATCATACAGACGATGCGTAGCCACTCCATCATGCTCCACACCTGTAAAATAGCACTGGAGAAGGGAGGCAGGTTAGTATCCGACCTTTTACAGTAGTGGAGATGGACTCAATTTACAGTGATGTAGGTGGACCCAAGCACTTCGCCCCTCCACTTTAACTGCTGTGGGGGTGGTAAGGAGAACTTGGAAGGGCCCGTCCCATCGCGGCTCCGACCCCTTCCTAGTCCAAGTTTTGACCATGACATAACTACCGGGATGGACTGAAAGTGAGGTAGGTACTGGGGGCGATGGCTGGTGAGCCGCGCGGACCTGGCCATGGAGTTCCTTGAGCACTTGCGTGAGGGCTAGAACATAGGTGGTCATCTCTTCAGTCATCTGATGAAACTGAACCCGTCTGGGAACCTGCAGGCTCCAGGGAGTTCTAAGAGGCCTGCCATAAAGAATCTCGGCGGGAGAGAGCCGGGCCGGTCCCGCAGGTGTAACCCGCAGCTGGAAGAGGGCAACGGGGAGCAACTTAAGCCATGTCAGTCCCGTGTCTGCTCTTAATTTAGCCAATTTAGTTTTGAGGGTCTGATTGTGTCTCTCAACCAACCCGGCCGCCTGCGGTCTATAAGCACAGTGTAACTGCTGGCGTATGCCCAACTGGGAGCAAAACTCCTTGTTAATTTGTCCAATAAAATGAGGCCCATTACCAGAACTTAACTGAGCTGGTATACCGTACCGGGGAATGATTTCCCTCATCAAGACTTTAACCACAGTAGCAGTTTTATTATCGATAGTCGGATACGCCTCAACCCATCTGCTGAACACATCCACAATGACCAAAACATATTTATAACATTGACACCTTTCCAACTCAATGTAATCCATTTGGAGCGTCTCAAAGGGACCACTGGGCAACGGGGTTTGCCCCATCCCACAAGGGATACCTTTTCCGGTGTTATATTGCTGACAAATCAAACACCGATTACTGATACTTTGGGCCAACCCCTGCATTTTAGGGTGCCACCAAGTGTCCAGCAACAAATCACTAGTCCCTCGAGCCCCACAATGAGTTGCAAAGTGTACACATTCAATGACCCTTAAAGCCAGCACATCAGACATACAAGTCTGATGTGCAGGCGTGGTCCATAAAGAGGAAACAGAATCATATGTACAACCTAACCGTTTCCACATTTGTTTACCACTCTCAGGAGCGTCCTCCTGTAACCTTATGACATCCTGGATGGTTGGCATTGACTTGTCAGAAGCAGACATATTTATAGTAGATCGTTTAGTCTGACTTAACATCTTAGGCACCATCACTTGCTGAATTTGCGCGGCTGTTCGCGCTGCACAATCTGCTCGTTCATTACCAACGTCAACTGGGGTTGTACCATTCGTGTGGGCAGCGCATTTAATAACGGAAATCTGCGCGGGCATAAGGAGGGCCTGCAGTAGGTCACTAACTAAACCCCGGTGGGATATTTGACCACACATAATCATGTCAGGTTGTTCTGACGAAATGTCACTCAAATCGCCCCTTATTGTGGTAGTTTCCTGAATCAAGGCTAAACAGTCGTGGCCAGGTGCGTCTTCATGGACAGGGGGACCACTAAGAAAACAGGCTGGGTTGATAGTGGTACAGTATTTAAATGTCAGACGTGGATTGTTCAAAAGGTATATCTCATACCTATTCTGACGAGCTGCGGTATGATGCTGAGTCTGCAGTTGCCTCAGTAGTGCGATGACCGAGTGGGAGCTATACACCGTAATATCCTGTTGGAGGGTGAGAGCATGTAACGGCTATGCGATGGCATTGATTGAACGTAAATCCTGTACTAATCGGTACTGGTCTGGTTTGGCTGGTTTAGGCACAGCAAGTATGGGGGTGTTACATTCTGATTGGCAAGGGACCAAAATACCCTGTTTCAACAGCTCTTGAATTAATTTATCTATTGATGGAGCAGCTTGAGATTTCAGGGGGTATTGTCGAATGGAAGGTAGCTTTACATGATCCTTAATCATCACCTTAATAGGTGTAACATTTGTCTTTCCCACTTGTGATGGGTATTCCGCCCAGACCTGTGGATTGACATATTCCAACATATCATGTCCCCTGTGATGCTGCAGTCGAGTGTTAATCGTTTCAGGGACCTCAAAATATTTTATGGTAGTGCCGTCCGGCATGACTTGAAGTGTGTAGTCTGTTGGATCCGAATGATCCACTGCCCTCCTGACCATTCGCCCCATATCCCTGGCATGGTACTGGTCATGGACCTGACGTGTAATATGAGGGCTTACCGAAGCTGACTGTGGCCATAAATGTGGTGATATTGTAACAAAATCGGCTGTACCTTCTTTTCCTGTGACTGTGGCTGTAACCTTGACTGGCCATTCGGTCTCAAGTAATGGCCGGTATTTGTCCTCCAACTCCCTGTTTCGTCTAGTTCTGTCATAGGCCAGGGTAACGTGATGCAGTGACTGTTCAACGTCTAACGTCCACCACTGGCGGGTGATAGAAATATAGCACTGTTGTCTCATCCTCCATGATGTAACCGTTACCCCCTCATCTCTGCATTCTAGCTGTAGCTGGAAGACACACAGTAAATCTCGGGCCAACAAGTTACAGTCCAATCCAGTAGTCACTACAACCTGATGCTCTGCAGACTTATTCTCGTAAGTGACTGTCACAGGTTCAGAAATAGGATACTCACACACCTGTCCTTGGAACCCCGACAATTGCTGCGTGTGGTCGGATAATGGTAATTTAAGTGCTGATTGCTGCCCCTTCCTCTTCTTCCAGTAGACCAATGGCCCCTCAGAGGGGGCTGCGGTTGTAGAGCTATTGATTCGTTCGGTGGGCCATAAAAAGGGGGTGAGGGTCCCTGTGGGTGGGTTTGGTATCCTCCTCTTCGCTGATCCACCCACCCAAAGTCACTATATTGGGGCTCCTGCTGGTAAACTACCATTTCTGCCGCTTGTTGGGTCGCAGATCATCCTTTTTCATTACATACTCAGTCTTAACCTTTGTAACTGAGCCTCCTTCTTGGCCTACACCCTCCTTCCAATAAAATCTGACTGCCCTTGCCATCTGGGAAGGGTCGTTCTCTGTCCAATTCATGTTATTACATTTCACAGCAGTAACCACAGAAGGTGGTAGGCAATGCATTAACATAGCACAATATTGAGGGGAATTCTGACCATTTTGATACAGCAAATCGCCTGACTGCCCCCGGTAGATTTCATTAAAACGCTCCAGAAATTCCTCTGGCTCTTCAGTCTTCTTACGTTTTAGGTCTAAGATAACAGAAAGATTTATGGGCCTTTGAAATGTGCTATTCAACGCATTCAAGATCTGTGTCCTTCTATCGTCGTCTAACGCATAGGCCTGCTGAAGTGCGGCATGACTAGCATAATTCAGGTGGTTAAGATAATTGCGGTACTCTGCTGGGGTTAAAATCTGCTGGACTAGGGCCAGAGGTCCCTTAAATCAGCTTGATAAATTGAGATGGTAGTTCTCAAGGAATCCATGAAGGCAGCAGGAGATTTTTTCTATCTGGGATTGTCGACATAATAGCCATCATCTCACTGGGTGTCCATGGGAAGTAAACGCCTATCGTGGGGTTTGCTCCCACAGTCACTGCGTCGGGGTTTCGCATCTTCCTAATCGGTAACTGTCTCCGAATGTCACTAGGGGGCACTCTAGCTATTTCCCCTGGTTGTTCCAGGACTTCAACATCTCTCCCTGTCACTAGGGGGAATTCTTTCTCTTCAAAAGAATCTGTTTCAGCTTCCTTTGTTCCCGAACCTTGTGGTTTCTGCTTAGTTTGGAGAGACTTAGGTGATATGCTTACTTTTCCAAATTATTGAATTTTTCTTTTTCTGTCAATTCAAGGCCAGCCATCGTAGCTCATCTCTTGTTTGACCCGCGTCTTTCCTCTACTTGCGCTTTTTTTTTAAAACTTAAAAATGTTTGAAAATTCAAATTGGATTACTGCAACTTGCAAGCTTAGCTCTGATCTCAGCTCAGAACTAAATTTACAATTTGCTTAACACAAACTTGTATAACATTTACAACTTAATTATTTCTTTATCTTAACAATTTTTCTTTTAACAAGTTTTTTTTCTTTTACATACACATAAGTATTAGCAAAATCAACTATCATCTCCAGATTTACACTTTTTAAAATGGTGTCCATGATCTTCTTTAAGTTTCTATTAATCTCCAGATAAAATGAGATAAACCTTATTTCAAGTAAGTAAAACTTAAGATTCTGGCAATTTCAATCAATTGCTTTCGAAAATAATAACTTTTATCAAAGGGGTGGAGAAACCCACTGGTTTCCTTTAATTAATTCAAAACGTAACTTTGCTGGTATTCACTGACTCAAAGGAAAGGTATCCAATTACACTACAGACTGGTGCTGTTATCTCAAGGCCTGAGTGAGAAGCACTGTCTGTCTTTAACTTTGCCTGCTGCTGTTAACCCTTTGAGAGACTTCTGCTTCAACCAATATGCAGCATTCCCCACAATCTCAACTAGTCCTCGGAACTGCGTTTTTCGCCAATACAGTCCAAGGAGACAATTTTAGCTTAATCAACTATATATTTAAAACACTCACACATAGAGTTGAACCATCTTCAGATTTAAAAACAGTTATACTGGACTGAACCTTCAGTACTGAAGTCCCATCAGCCCCTGAACCCATATAATAGACTGAACCTTCATTACTGAAGTCCCATCAGCCTCTGAACCCTTATACTTGGAATTGAATCATCATTTGAGATGTCACATCAACCCAAAACCCTAACCCAAGCCGAAACAACAATATGAAATCCCATCAATCAAATTGCTAATCCCCAGACTGACCTGTGATTTCGTCGAGGCGGTCTTTCTGTGCCAACCGCGAGTGACCAGACTAATCAGACGATAAGAAGAGGGGAACAATCAATGCGCGGTCATTTTCCAGTTCTACATTGAGGGCCCTCGTTCCCCATCCTCCTGTTCATAATCAGTCTAATTCTGATTTCGCAGTTGGACCAGGATCGCCCTGAGAAATCCCGGTTTTCGGCACCAAATGTTGATTCCCAAATTTCTTTATCCGTCAGTCTGGCCTCAATAAAAGTCGAGAGGGATTTGCAAGTATAACAAAAGTTATTTTATTCAGCTTGCAAGCTACCTAGTCCACAGTGATACAGATAACATGTTGCTTTCTGCAGCCCCGGGAACTAAGTGAATGTCCCAGACAAAGAGATCAGTACTGATACATTCAAATGGCATCAAGTTTCACATACTCGACACCCATAGGTCATCCTATGTCCCTCCTGACTTGTTTGATATTTTCTGATTGGCTCACTTCCAATCCCTTTCTCCGGCCCCTATCAATTCAGCATCACTCTCATAAACACACCTCTTCCTGCTTTTTCCCATGCGGTCTAAAATCCTTTGTCTCTACTTGCCAGAATCAAAGTGGCTTATTTCTACATTACATTAACTAATATCTCTAAAGTAACTATTTTATATCACGTTCGTCACAATCGGGCTAAAGCGGTTCTGCATCGGAAGGGGGTGAAATTCAGGATGCTGCAGCCGGCGCGACTGTGGGTCACGTTTAAGGACCGGCACCATTACTTTGAGACGCCGGAGGAGGCGTGGACCTTTATTCAGGCCGAAAAGTTGGACACGGACTGAGGGTCGGTTGTGAGGGGAGGTCGCGGGGGGCTACTGTGGTTACTGTGCTTTGGGGGATGTTCTATTCTGTTCTGTACTGTTTCCTTGGGTGCTGGGTGGGGTAGGGTGAAATGGTTCGAAGTGGAGGTTTTGTGGGAGTGTGGGCGTCGGTGGTTGGAAGGATGGGGCCCCGTTGGGGGGAGGGGAGATGGGAGGCCCAAGGTGGGGGAGCTGGGACTAGGCCGCAAAAGGGAGCTGCGCCAGCAAGGGCGGGGCCGGTCTGATGGAAAGCGCAAGCTTTTTCCCGCGCTAGGGAAGGAAGGGGGCAGGGCTGGGGGGGAAGGGTGGTGTTGGAGTGGAGCGCCCGCTGATGGACAGGAGGGGGGTGGGAGACTACCACTCTGGGGGGTCGATGGAGTGGCGGGAGTGGCCTGGGTCAGCAGGAGTCAGCTCACTTACGGGAGTGCTATGGGGGGAACAACGCAGCTAGGGGGGGACCTAGCTAGGGGGGGGGCGGGATCTAGGTTGCTGCTGCATTGGCCAAAAGTGAGCTGGAGCTCAGTGAGAGTGTCGAGGTGGGGGTCTGCCGCTGGGGGGAATGGAGAGTGCGGGAGGTGCGGGCACGTGGCTGGCCTAAAAAAGGGGATGGCTAATCGGCAGGTGGGGGGGCGGCGGCAAGCCCCCGATCCGGCTGATAACTTGGAATGTGAGAGGCCCGAACGGGCCGGTGAAGAGGGCCCGTGTGTTCGCGCACCTGAAGGGACTGAAGGCAGATGTGGTTATGCTCCAGGAGACACATTTGAGGGTGGCAGATCAGGCTAGGCTGAGAAAGGGGTGGGGAGGGCAGGTTTTCCACTCGGGGTTGGACGCAAAGAATTGAGGGGTGGCGATTTTGGTGGGGAAGCGGGTGTCGTTTGAGGCGCTGAACATCGTGGCAGACAATGGAGGTAGGTATGTGATGGTGAGTGGTAAGCTGCAGGGGGTGCGGGTGGTATTAGTGAATGTATATGCCCCGAATTGGGACGATGCCGGATTTATGCGGCGCATGTTGGGCCGGATTCCGGACCTGGAGGTAGGGAGCTTGATAATGGGGGGGGGGACTTCAACACGGTACTGGATCCAGCATTGGACTGCTCCAGGTCCAGGATGGGTAAGGGGCCGGCGGCGGCCAAGGTGCTGAGGGGGTTTATGGACCAGATGGGAGAAGTGAACCCATGGAGGTTAGTCAGGCCGGGGGCCAGGGAATTTTCTTTTTTTTCCCCACATCCATAAAGCCTACTCCCGGATAGACTTCTTCGTTATGAGCAGGGCACTAATTCCGAGGGTGGAGGGCACGGAGTATTCGGCCATAGCCATCTCAACCATGCCCCGCATTGGGTGGAGCTGGAGCTAGGGGAGGAGAGGGACCAGCGCCCGCTGTGGCTTGCTGGCGGATGAGGAGATGAGCGGGCGGATCCGGGGGGTGCATTGAAAGCTATCTGGAGGCTAACGATAATGGGGAGGTGCAGGTGGGGGTGTTCTGGGAGGCGCTGAAGGCGGTGATTAGGGGAGAGCTAATCTCCACTAGGGCCCACAAGGAGAGGAGGGAGAGGAGAGAGAGGGAGAGATTGGTGGGGGAGGTTTTAAGGGTGGATAGGAGCCATGCAGAGGTCCTCGAGGAGGGACTACTCAAGGAGCAACGAAGCCTCCAGGCTGAGTTCGACCTGTTGACCACCAAGAAGGCAGAGGTGTAGTGGGGGAAGGCGCAAGGGGCGGTGTGTGAATACGGGGAGAAGGCTAGCCGGATGCTGGCACACCAGCTTCAGAAGCGGGAGGCAGCGAGGGAGATTGGGGGAGTTAGGGATAAAGGGGAGAACACGGTGCGGAGTGCGGTGGGAATAAATGGGGTATTTAAAGACTTTTATGAGGGGCTGTATAGGTCTGAGCCCCCGACGGAGGAGGGGGGGATGCGTTGATTTTTGGATCGACTGAGGTTCCCGAGGGTAGAGGAGGGGCAGGTGGCGGGGCTTGGGGCACCGGTAGGGCTGGAGGAGTTGACTAAGGGGCTGGGGAATATGCAGGCGGGGAAGGCACCGGGGCCAGATGGGTTCCCGGTGGAATTTTACCGGAAGTACATGGACCTGCTGGGCCCTCTATTAGTGAGGACTTTCAAAGAGGCGAGGGAGGAGGGCCCTACCCCCGACGATGTCCAGGGTGCTGATCTCGCTGATCTTGAAGCGGAACAAGGACCCATTACAGTGTGGGTCGTATAGGCCAATCTCTCTCCTCAACATGGACACGAAGCTGTTAGCGAAGGTGTTGGCTACCAGAATTGAGGTCTGTGTCCCGGGGGTGATTCATGAGGACCAGACCGGTTTTGTTAAGGGAAGACTGGTGGAGCAGATGGAGGAGGAGTTTAAAAGGTGGGATATGCTGCCACTCTCCTTGGTGGGTAGGGTACAGTCGGTGAAGATGACTGTGCTCCCGAGGTTCCTTTTTATATTCCAGTGCCTCCCCATCCTGATCCCTAAGGCCTTTATTAAGCGGGTCAGTAGGAGCATCATGGGGTTCACGTGGGCGAAAAAAACACCGAGGGTGAGAAGGGTGTTTCTGGAACGGAGCAGGGACAGAGGAGGACTTGCGTTGCCTAATCTGTGTGGGTACTACTGGGCTGTCAATGTGGCGATGATACGCAAGAGGGTAATGGAGGGGGAGGGGGCGGCGTGGAAGAGGCTGGAGATGGCGTCCTGTATGGGCACGAGTCTGGGAGCGCTGGTGACAGCACCGCTGCCGCTCCCGCCGACTAGGTACACCACGAGTCCGGTGGTGGTGGCGACTTTGAAAATTTGGGGGCAGTGGAGGCGCCACAGGGGTGAGGTAGAGGCTTTGGTTTGGTCCCCGATCCGGGAGAACCATCGGTTCGTTCCGGGGAGAATGGATGGAGGGTCCCTGAGCTTGCACAGGGCAGGAATTAGAAGGTTGGGGGACCTGTTTTTAGATGGGACATTTGCGAGCCTTGGTGTGCTGGAGGAAATATTTGGGCTTCCCCCCGGAGATGCCTTCAGGTGCATGCAGGTAAGGGCGTTTGTAAGATGGCAGGTGAGGGAGTTCCCGCTGCTTCCAGCACTCAGGATCCAGGATAGGGTGCTCTCGGGGGTGTGGGTTGGAGAGGGCAGGGTCTCGGCGATCTACCAGGAGATGCAGGAGGAGGAGGAGACCTCGGTGGAGGAGCTAAAGGGTAAATGGGAGGAGGAGCTTGGGGAGGAGATAGTCGAGGGTACGTGGGTGGACGCTCTGGGTAGGGTTAATTCTTCCTCCTCTTGCGCCAGGCTTAGCCTGATACAATTTAAGGTTCTTCACAGAGCGCATATGACAGGGGTGAGGCTGAGCAGGTTCTTTGGGGTGGAAGTCAGGTGTGGGAGGTGCTCGGGGAGCCCAGCAAATCACGCCCATATGTTCTGGGTGTGCACGGCGCTGGATGGGTTCTGGAGGGGTGTTGCGAGGACAATGTCTAAGCCGAGCTGGGGGTTCACACTATTTGGGGTATCGGACGAGCCGGGAGTGCAGGAGGTGAAAGAGGCCTTGAGAGGGTCTGTGCAAGGGTTCTTCAGGCGGTGGCAACCGTTCCTAGACTTTCTAGCGGAGCGTTAGGAGGTGTTCAGCAGCAGCAGCAACCCGGGGGGGGGGGGGGGGGTGGGAGAGGGGGGTGTACTTTATGTTTTCTACTGTGTTTATTATTGCTTAATGGGGGGGTTGTATATTGGGGGAATTTGTGATGTAGTTGTAAGATGTTTATTTATGTGTTCTGTGTTTTTCTTTTTTCTGTAAGGGGGGGGTTTGTTGAAAATATGTAAAAATTTGAATAAAAATATTTCTAAAAAAAAAAGATTATCAGGATGAACTCCACATTCCTGGACCATTGGGATTGTTTCTCAGGAAGGTGGGACCTCTGCAAACGGGACGGTCTACACCTGAACCAGAGATAGACTAACATGCTTACTGACGGGTTTGCTTGCGCAGTTGGGAGGAAGTTAAACTAATTTGGCAGGGGGAGAGGACCCAGACTGTTAGCAGAATAGGGACACAATATAACACAGAAAAGCAATCAGGTCAGAGGGAATACAGTGGTAATAAGTTTCAAGGGAGTAAGACAAGGCTGAATGGCGTCTACTTTAATGCCAGGAATATTACAGGTACAACGGATGAGTTGAGGGGATGATTGACACGTGGAATTGTGATATAGGAGCCATTGTGGAGACGTGGTTGAGGGAGGGGCAGGATTGGCAGTTCAACATCCCAGGAGAATCTTCAGGCGAGACAGAGGAGGGGGGTAAAAGAGGAGGAGGCTTTGCATTATTAGTTAAAGAGTCAGTTATTGCAGTAAGGAGCGATGATATCTTCGAGGGAACATCAAATGAAGCTTTGTGGGTCGGGCTTCGGGGAAAAAAAGGGACTGCCACATTGCTAGGTGTTTATTATCGACCCCCAGATAGCAAACAGGAAATTGAGGAGCAAATATGTGCACAATTCGCAGGGATGTGTAAAAATAACAATACGGTAATTATATTAGGTGATTTCAACTTTCCCAACATTAATTGGGATAGTCAAAGGCTTTTTTTCAGAGAGATTGAGGGAAGGATTACTTTGTTCATATGGGGAGGGGAGGTGGCCTTGTTAGGAAGGTGCTGCTACAGAGGGGAAGGCAGGCAGGGGGTTTGGGTCTTCCGAACCTGATGTATTAATACTGGGCGGCAAATGTGGAGAAGGTGCGGAGCTGGGTCAGAGGGGTTGATTCCCAGTGGGTCAGAATAGAGGAGAGTTTGTGCAGGGGGTCGGGACTGAAAGCACTAGCAACAGCGCCGCTCCCGATAGCCCTGGTGAAGTACTCAGGGAGTCCGGTAATAATAGCTTAGTTGAGAATTTGGAGGCAGTTTCGCCAACACTTCGGGTTGGGGGCAGGGTCAAGGGAAATGCCGATTCAGGGGAACCACAGATTTGAGCCAGGGAGGTGGGATGGAAATTTTCAGAAATGGGAGGAGAAGGGGATTAAGACACTAAAAGATTTGTTTCTTAGGGGTCGGTTTGCAGGACTGAAGGAGCTGGAAGCGAAGTATGGGCTGGAGCAGGGGGAAATGTTTAGATACATGCAGGTTCGAGATTTTGCCAGAAAGGAGATACAGAGCTTCCCAGTGGAGCCGGCCTCCACATTGCTGGAGGAGGTGCTGACGACAGGGGGACTGGAGAATGGGGTAGTGACAGCGATGTACGGAGCTATTTTGGAAGAGGAGAAAGCACCACTGGAAGGGATCAAAGCAAAGTGGGAGGAAGAGTTGGGAGAGGATATGGAGGAGGGGTTCTGGTGTGAGGTGCTCCGGAGAATGAATGTCTCCACCTCGTGCGCGAGGTTGGGGCTGATACAGCTGAAGGTGGTATACAGAGCGCACCTCACGAGGGTGAGGATGAACCGATTCTTTGAAGGAGTAGAAGATGTGTGTGAACGTTGCGGGGGGGCCCCCGCTAATCACGTTCATATGTTTTGGTCCTGTCCAAAGCTAGAGGATTACTGGAAGGAGCTTTTTAGGGTAATTTCTAAAGTGGTGCACGTGAAACTGGACCCGGGCCCTCGGGAGGCCATATTCAGGGTGTCGGACCAGCCAGGGTTGGAAACGGGTGCGGAGGCAGATGTTGTAGCCTTCGCCTCGTTGATCGCCCGAAGGCGGATTCTGATGGGATGGAGAGCAACCTCTCTTCCCTGTGCCCTGGCGTGGTGGGGGGGCTTGTTGGAATTCTTGACTCTTGAGAAGGTTAAGTTTGAACTGAGGGGAAGGATGGAGGGGTTCTACAATTCATGGGCGAGAGACTTCCGGTTGCGGCTATGCGGAGCTGAGCCGCACGATTCGGCAGCTCCCGCTACCACGGACTTTCAGGCTCGTTAGAAGAGCCCCAACGGAACCTTTTTTGATACCAACCCGTGGGGAAGGTAAGAGGGAGGTCCCCCTCCAACTTGTATGAAACGGACTCGATGTGTAATGGCCACAAAAGTGGCATTGGAGCAACGGGAAAAACCGGGGAAAAAAGACAAAATGGCGGCGGCCAGAGACAAAGTGGAGCTGCAGGGGTTTATCAAGCACTGCTTCGAGGAGCAGCGCGAGGAGATGCGTAAGGAAATGCTGGCGCCTATGCTTTTGGCAATCGAAGGACTAGGGATCACCCAGAAGGCCCACGAGGTTCAGATCCAGGAGGTACAAAATAGAGTTGGTCAGAACGAGGACGGGATCTCGGGCCTGGTGGTGAGAGTGGAGCAGAACGAGGCGCTACACAGGAGGTGGGCGGGAAGACTTGAAGACCTGGAGAACAGGTCGAGGCGAAAGGATCTGCGAATCCTGGGTCTCTCTGAAGGAGTGGAGGGGGCCGATGCCGGGGCATACGCGAGCACGATGCTTGGGGCGATGATGGGCAAGGAGGCCCCGTCGAGGCGGCTGGAGCTGGACGGGGCACATCGGGTGCTGGCGAGGAGGCCCAAGGCAAATGAGCCGCCAAGAGCGATGGTGGTGAGGTTCCACCGGTTCACGGACAGAGAGAGGGTCCTGAAATGGGCCAAGAAGGAGCGGAGCAGCAAGTGGGACAATGCAGAGATCCGAATATACCCGGACTGGAGCGCGGAGGTTGCAAAGCAGAGAGCGGGTTTCAACCGGGCCAAAGCGGCGTTGTACCGGAAAGTGAAATTCGGAATGCTGCAGCCAGCGCGACTGTGGGTCACATACAAGGGCCAACACTACTACTTTGAAACGCCTGAAGAGGCGTGGACATTTATATACAAACCGAAAAGTTGGACTGAGGGTTTGTGAGGGTGGGGGGGATATTTGAGGTTTGATGTGTGACGGTTGTTGTAAAAAGGGGGTCAATCACAATCACGCGCAGGAAATGTTACATGGGTTGGGGGAGAGAGACAAGGCCGCGACAGGAGCTGCGCCAGAGGGGGCGGAGCGGGCTTTGGAAAGCGTGGGGTTTTTTGTTTTTCCCGCATGCGGGAAGAAAGGTGGGAGGGGGAACTCCCACACGGGGAGGTCAATGGGATAGCGGGGGTAGCCGGGGTCAGCAGGTGTCAGCTGACTTACGGGAGTGACTTGGGGGAGCAAAAAAGCTAGACAGGGGTCTAGCGGGAGGGAGGGAAGGGGGGGGAAAAAGTGTTGCTGCTGCACTGGCCGAAAGGGAATGGGACATTGAAGAGGTGGTCGGGACGGGGCCCCCCGTCTGGGGGACTGGAGGGTGAGGGAGGCGTGGACACGGGTCTGGCCCAGAAAGGAGATGGCTAGTCGGGGGGGGGGGTAGGGGGTGAGAGCCCCTCCAATCCGGCTGATAACGTGGAACGTGAGGGGCCTGAATGGGCCGGTGAAGAGGGCTCGAGTGTTCGTGCACTTAAAGGGACTGAAGTCAGACGTGGTCACGCTCCAGGAGACACATCTGAAGGTGGCGGACCAGGTCAGGTTATGAAAGGGATGGGTAGGACAGGTATTTCACTCGGGACTGGACGCGAAGAATAGAGGGGTGGCAATATTGGTAGGAAAGCGGGTGTCATTTGAGGCCAAGACTACTGTAGTGGACAATGGAGGGCGATATATAATGGTGAGCGGTAGGCTGCAAGGGACGTGGGTGGTGTTGGTAAACGTATACGCCTCGAACTGGGATGATGCAGGATTCATGAAGCGCATGTTGGGGCGCATTCCGGACCTGGAGATAGGAGGCCTGATAATGGGAGGGGACTTCAATACAGTGTTGGATCCAGCACTGGACCGCTCCAAATCAAGGACTGGAAAGAGGCCGGCGGCGGCCAAAGTGCTCAGGGGGTTTATGGATCAGATGGGGGGAGTGGACCCATGGCGGTTTGCAAGGCCGCAGGCCAGGGAATTTTCTTTCTTCTCCCATGTGCACAAAGCCTACTCCCGGATAGATTTTTTTGTTCTGGGCAGGGCGCTCATCCCGAGGGTGGAGGGGACGGAGTATTCGGCCATAGCCGTTTCGGAACATGCCCCGCACTGGGTGGAACTGGCGCTGGGAGAGGAGAGGGACCAACCCCCGTTGTGGCGGCTGGATGTGGGACTGCTGGCGGACGAGGTGGTGTGTGGGAAGGTGAGGGGGTGTATCGAAAGGTACTTGGAGGCCAATGACAACGGGGTGGTGTGGGCGGGGTTGTATGGGAGGCGTTGAAGGCGGTGATCAGGGGAGAGCTAATCTCCATTAGGGCTCATAGGGAGAAGACAGAGGGCATGGAAAGGGAGTGGTTAGTGGGGGAGATTTTGAGAGTGGACAGGAGACACGCAGAGGCCCTGGAGGAAAGATTACTTGGGGAAAGACGACGGCTCCAGACGGAGTTTGACTTGTTGACCACAGGGAAGGCGGAGGCACAGTGGAGGAAAGCGCAGGGGGCGACCTACGAGTATGGGGAAAAGGCTAGTCGGATGCTGGCACACCAGCTCCGTAAGAGGATGGCAGCGAGGGAAAAAGGGGGAGTCAAGGATGGAAGGGGACCCATGGTTCGGAGTGCGACGAAAATAAACGAGGCATTTAAGGCCTTCTCTGAAGAGCTGTACAGATCCCAGCCCCCAGCGGGGGAAGAGGGGATGAGACGATTCCTAGACCAACTGAGATTCCCGAGGGTGGAAGAGCAGGAGGTGGCTGGCTTGGGGGCACCAATTGGGTTGGAGGAGCTGAGCAAGGGTTTGGGGAGTATGCAGGCGGGGAAGGCCCCGGGACCGGACGGGTTCCAGGTGGAGTTCTACAGGAAGTATGTAGACCTGTTGGCCCCGTTACTAGTGAGGACCTTTAACGAGGCAAGAGAGGAGGGACCCCTGCCCCCGACAATGTCGGAAGCGACAATTTCTTTGTTCTTAAAGCGGGACAAGGACCCACTGCAAAGTGGATCGTACAGGCCGATCTCGCTCCTCAATGTGGATGCAAAGTTGCTGGCAAAAGTGCTGGCCACGAGGATCGAGGAGTGAGCTCTTCGTATTACAGGCAGGGGACCAGGAAAGAGGGATAGGGGACCTACCGCTGAGGAGGGCGGAGGGGAGCTTTCGGTATCTGGGGATCCAGATAGCCAGGAGTTGGGGGGCCCTACATAAACTGAACCTGACGAGACTGGTGGAGCAAATGGAGGGGGACTTCAAAAGATGGGACATGTTACCGCTCTCGCTGGCGGGTAGAGTGCAGTCGGTCAAAATGGTGGTCCTCCCGAGGTTTCTGTTTGTGTTTCAGTGCCTTCCCATCGTGATCACTAAGGCCTTTTTTAAGAGAGTAGGTAGGGGTATTATGGGGTTTGTGTGGGCGAATAAGACCCCGAAGGTAAGGAGAGGGTTCCTGGAACACAGTAGGGACCGAGGAGGGTTGGCGCTGCCAAATCTAGGGAGCTACTACTGGGCAGCAAATGTGGCGATGATCCGCAAGTGGGTTATGGAGGGAGAGGGGGCGGCATGGAAGAGGATGGAGATGGCGGCCTGTAAAGGAACGAGCCTGGGGGCGTTGTGACGGCACCGCTGATGCTCTCGCCGACAAAGTCTACCACGAGCCCGGTGGTGGCAGCATAGTTAAGGATCTGGGGCCAGTGGAGACGGCACCGGGGCGCAATGGGAGCATCGGTATGGTCCCCGATCAGAGGTAACCACCGGTTTGTTCCGGGGAAGATGGATGGGGGGTTCCAGAGCTGGCATCGGGCGGGGATTAGAAGAATGGGGGACCTGTTCATTGACGGGACGTTTGCGAGCTTAGGGGCACTGGAGGAGAAGTTCAAGTTACCCCCAGGAAATGCCTTTAGATATATGCAGGTGAGGGCTTTTCTGAGGAGACAGGTGAGGGAATTCTCGTTGCTCCCGGCACAAGAAATTCAAGACACGGTGATCTCAGGTGCATGGGTCGGGGAGGGCAAGGTGTCGGCAATACACCAGGAGATGAAGGAAGAGGGGGAAGCGCTGGTAGAAGAGTTGAAGGAGTGCAGGAGGTGAAAGAGGCCGGTATTCTGGCCTTTGCGTCCCTAGTAGCCCGGCGAAAGATCTTGCTAATGTGGAAGGAGGCGAAGCCCCCCAGCGTGGAGGCCTGGATAAACGACATGGCTGGGTTCATAAAGTTGGAGAGGATTAAGTTTGACTTGAGAGGGTCTGCGCAGGGGTTCTACAGGCGGTGGCAACCGTTCCTAGACTACCTCGCGGAGCGTTAGAGGAAGGTCGGTCAGCAGCAGCAGCAACCTGTGGGGGGGGGGAGCGGCCTGGGGGGGTGGATGAGCAAGAGATAACATGAAGAGTCGGGGAAACTGGCACGTACGGGAGAGAGCCAGTGTACAAAGCTATGTAAATATACTATTTTGCCATGTATATATCTTGCTTCGTGCGATTTCTCGTTTCTTTTTTTTTGTTACGGGGCGGGGGTTATTGTTTGGAAGGGAGAAAAATTGTGTTAAAAATTTTAATATATATTTTTTTAATACAATACATGGGCATTATTCATCATGCACTTTCAAGAACTGGATAACATCGAACATTAGCTGGGGGGGTGGGTGCGAGGGTTGGGGAGAGGGAGGCGGTGTGTGTTAATGGTGACTATGGGTGATTCCTGATTCCTTTTTGTCATTTGTTTATGTGACCATGCGGGCTAATGTTTGGGGTTTGGTGGGAGGATGGGATCGTTGTTATTAATATGGGGATTGACATATTTGTTACTGATTATTGTTTGTTGTTGGTGGGTGTAAATTGGGAGAAAATGTGAAAAAGGAGGAGAATAAAAAATATTTTTACAAAAATAATTGGGATAGTCACTGAATTGAGGGCTTAGATGGAGTGGAATTCTTAAAATGTATCCAGGAGAACATTTCAACTCAAACGTAGAAGGTCCAACAAGGGATGGTGCAGTGCTGGACCTAATTCTGTGGAATGAAGCCGGACAGGTGGTTGCTGTGTTGGTGGGGGAGCATTTTGGTGATAGCGACCACACCATGGTACAATTTAAGTTTGTTATGGACAAAGAAATAGACAAGTTTCAAAAAAAGGTTTTGGTTTCGGGGAGAGCGGATGTTTCGTAAAATAAGTCAGAATCTGGCCAAGGTAGACAGGAATGAGTTACTTGTGGGGAAATCTGCAGAAGGGCAGTGGGGAATGTTCAAAAAGGAAATGGGGATGGTACAGGCCCAACATGTCCCCTCTCGGGTAATAGTAAGGAGTAACAAGCCCAGAGAACCATGGATGACCAGAAACATTCAGAATACGATGAGAAGGAAATGGGAGGCTTTTAGCAAGTACAGGTAAGCAAATCAATGGAGGCATTAATAGAGTACATAAAGTACAGGATGGAGCTTAAGAAAGCAATTAGGAGAGCAAAAAGGGGATATGAGAAAGCTCTGGCTGGTAAAAGTAGGGAAAATCCCAAGATATTCTATAAGTATATAAGTGGGTGGAGCCAGAGGACATTGGTAGGGTATTAAATGAATATTTCACATCTTTCTTCACCCAAGAGAATGAGGAGGCGGATTTGGAACTCGGTGGGCGAGACTGTGAGGTTATTGAGCAAGTTGTCAAATGGAGGGACAAAGTACTGGAAGGGTTGACAGACTTCAAAGTGGAGAAATCTCCAAGTCTGAACGAATTGTGTCCCAGGTTGCTGTGGGAGGCGAGGGAGGGTGTTTTTCATGCGTTGGTGCAGACTCGATGGGCCGAAGGGCCTCTCGTGTACAGTATTCGTCTGTGATTCAGTTGCTTTATCTCCTGTCTTGCCCAAGGTGCTTAGACAACATACAGTCCCATATTGAACTCCCAGCTGAATTCAACTATTTCAGTCCAGTCCAGAGAGCAACCCTGATATCCTTGTATTCTACGCCAGGTAGTACACAAGATTGAGCCTTTTTGTTAGCTGCCCTTGCTAATATCTATAGCTATATAACTGAAACATATTATCTGGTCATTATCACACCGATGTGTATAAGTTGGTATATTACCATCATGGTTGGCTGGAAAGCACTTTGGGAGTATGTGAAAGGCACTTTATAAATGCAAGTCTTTCTTTACTTTTTAAAAAACTTTTTTTTAATTTAGAGTACCCAATTATTATTTTTTTCCAATTACGGGGCAATTTAGCGTGGCCAATCCACCTAACCAGCACATCTTTGGGTTGTGGGGGTGAAACCCACGCAGACATGGGGAGAATGTGCAAACTCCACACGGACGGTGACCCAGGGCCGGGATTCGAACCAGGGTCCTCAGCGCCGCAGTCCCAATGCTAACCACTGCGCCGCATGCCGCCCTTTCAAGTCTTTCTTTACTCACTACTAATACCATTAAAAAAAATGTTTAATGCAAATTTAAAGCTTTTGATGCAGTCTCTCCAAGGAACTGCCAATTTTCCTTGCCTTCATTTTCCTCTGCTTCTGTTCCATGGGCAGTGGACCTCCTCTGGTACATGTCATCCAAGTGGCCATTCTTCACAAGTGGCATTGGCACATTCTTCACATGTGGCATTGGCACAGGTGATTCCATTGTATCGCAGCTGAATCCCATCACTTGTCTGCACACCACCCACCTACCTTCTCTACTAACCTATAGACTAGGGAGGAGGAACTCTCGCCAATTTCCCATGGGCCCAGTGGCCACTGGATGCATCATTCCTGGTCCTCCTGTGATTGATGAGGCTGCAAATCTCCTGATATGGATAACTGGCGGCAACTTAGTATTGGAGTCACTCAGAAATCAAATTTTTATTTCTAATAAGTTGTTTATCTGAAGGTTGGGAAATGGCGGTGTAATTTCTCAATGATGCAAATTATTCACCCTGAGCTAAAGTTTTTAGTTTAACTGGACCGTTTGGTAGCTTCCTGATTTCCCCAGTTTTGCAGATGTGAATTTAGTGCCTAAATAATCCTTTGACGGGAAGTTTGTCTCGAGTTGCTGCTACACATCGGGTACAGGTCAGAGAGGGGTTTGGAAAGTGGAGGCTCACAATCACACTGTCTCTACCTCACGTGTTGCCTGCTGGCGGTGACTATAGGGTGCAATTAGATGCACAGAGGCAGAGGTGTGTAGTGGTACCGGTGCTAAACTAGTCATCTAGAGGCTCTGGGTATGAATCCCTTTAGTGAAGGAAATCTGTCATCCTTACCTGGTCTGGTCTACATGTGACTCTAGACCCACAGCAATGAGGTTGACTCATTGGAAATAAATGCTGGCCCAGCCAGCGACGCCCACATCTCATGGTCAAATAAAACAAAGCTGATCTCTAGTTTCAATCTCAGTCCCCGCCTCCTGTCAAGACCACGTCCTCCCCCATGTGCTGTAGTGGAGTCACTGACGTGGCAAGCAACATTTATAGAAGGTCAGGCAGCTGAGTTGTTCAGTGGAAGCGAACTCCTGGAGAGGACACTCATTCTCATCAACATGCTGCTGCTCCTGGCGATCCTGGGTTTATTCCAGGCGATGTCCTGCTACAAAATCAACTTGGAGAAGCCTCCAGGACTGGCGAGAGGCAGAGTGGAGGTAAAGCCAGGTGGATGGAGTAATAGGGGGGGCATGGGACAAGGGTGCAACCCAGAGGAACGGGAGGCTCATTCTCCCATATCGCTTACCCCGTTACTTAGTTGCAATGATTTCAGCTTCGAAATCCCAACTTTTAAATGTTCCAGTGTTGTGATTAATATTCTCCCTTTTGCAGACCTGCGGAGGATGACAGTTATCTGTCTTGACAGAGGTAAGAGATCCTCCTTAAATGCTTATTTTTTGACTTTTCGAGATAAACATGTCACTGTTTCGTGAAATGCTTTATAATTGAAGCCTGTGTTCTTTTTACCATGACAGTTGACTGTGCTTTTCAATATAAACACTCCAGCAAGGGGATTGGGAGTGTCAGGTTTCAGCATCTTCTGGCTACTTAACTGCGAAAAGAATGTGGAAAAATAATTTAAATCGGTGAACCTTAATACAAGTGTTTTTTTAAGGGAGACAATAGGATGTTAATGAGTGGGTGTTGATGCCTTTTCCTCCAAAGTCTGCAAATAGTAAGCAGAATCGATTAAAATATCTCCGCTGAGTTGGAGCTAATGAGAGAATCGTTATTTCTCTGGTTTTGTGAGGGTAGTGAGAGAAAGATCAGCATAAGTCAAACTTTACAAAATGAGGCATTCCAAGTGCCTGACACCACTGAATTATTGAAGCTACTTCTGGCAGGTCCGGTTTAGTAACAAGTCTCCCAAATTCACAGTATGTAAGGAGGCCCATTGTGTCTGTGCCAGCTCTGCGGAAGAGAAATTCACCTAGTCGCACCTGCCTTTTCCCTGTAACCCTGCAAATTCTTCCACTTCAGAGAATCATCCAATTTCCTTCTCAATGCCTCAATTGAATCTGCCTCCACCAAATTCTCCAGATCCTAACCACTTGTGCGGAAATAGGTTTTTCTCTCTTGTCACCAACGCTTCCTTTGCCAATCAACTCAAGTTCTCACTTCTTGATGTGCATCTAAGGCAAGTTTCTCCGCATCTACTCTGTCCAGACCTCATTATTTTGAAAACCACCATCAAATTTCCTCTTAATCTCCTCTTCTCCAAGGAGAACAATCCCAGATTCTTCAGTTTATCCATGTAGCGGAAGATTCTAACCCCTGGAACCATTTTCGTCAATCTTTTCTACATCCTCCCTAATGACTTCACATTCTCATTCATAGGAAAATAAATAAATAAAAATACAGATAGGTGGGTTCAACCCAATCATGAGCAATATGCACATTGCAGATTTTGCCTCATTTGCAAGATCAGTGCAAAGTCAGACGGTTGGTCTATGGAGCTCAGTGTTACACATTTACTATTTTATGCTCTAGCACTCTTCATTTAATGTAGAAATCAATGTGTAAGACAACCTTTGAAGCCTCCAAAAATCATTCCAAAAACGGTGGTTGACTGGAGTATAAAATGTGAACCACCAGTGTGAATGTTCGCTATTTTGAAGAGTGAAAAATAATACTTGTAATTCATACTGAATTAATGTGGCATGGTTTAGTGAATAAATAAATTAATTGTACAAAGATACCTTGAACCATAATGAAAGTGTTTTAAAGCCTTTTAAATTCACTGGATTCAGCATCAGTTGCAAAGAGTTCATCAGATACATTCTGAGTCACTTTGGCTATGGCCAAGTAAGGATCCCACTCTGGATCAAAGTTGGAAATTTTGTGTTGAAAATCATCCCTCCAGAACAGATCATCTTCCTCTCCATCCATTCAATTGGATATTTCTTAAATGATCCAATGACAAGTTTGTGTATTAATAGCATCCTACGATTTGATGACAAAACCACACAAAACATCAAGCAGGACTGGGTGCCCGTTTCCACTTTTTGTAAAGCTTTTTCTCCATCAACCAACCAGCTCTTCCATTTGGTGCAAACATGGCTTGTTGAGGCACCCATCCAAAGATTGAAGGAGAGACGTCAGACCTTCTTATCTAACTGCAATTTGGGTGTTATTTCTTCTCAGGCACCTCTTCATCTTATTGGTTATATGGGATCTGAACATGTCCTACACAAATAAGGTGCAGTCCATTCCACATATTATCGATCCATCCCTTCACTCCATCTTCATCCATCCATCCTCTACCATGGACATGAACAAGAACTCCTGCAGGGATTGATTTTGCAGCATGGTTTTGCATTTGAAAATTACCTGAGATTTAATTTGTTGCCATTGGCCATGCAGGCTGGTGCCACCATGAATCTTGTCCTCTCACGTCCTGTGGTTTTCACTGGAACTGTTTTTGAACCTTTTCACTTCTCTGTTCGGTTGCTGGGCATATCAAATCATGGGCATTTCAGCTATGTTGCTAATGTGGCATAATGGGTACTCGTGTTTTGCCACAGCCCGATGAGGTCTCGCTGGAATTGGGCATTTTGTCAGTTTCTGAGCGATCTTGGTCTCTGCCTCAACACTAAGCAGTTTCCTTCAGTAAAGTGACTACACCGACTGGCTGTTGCTCTGAAATCTTTACTGGCCTCAAGATTTGATTTGGGCTCACTGAAGTGTAAATATACATGTTGCATGTCTGGTCACAATGAAACCATTCTAACTATTTTTGAGGAATCTTCTCTGATCTCAAGATCAAGCCAGTGTCTGGCCCCAATTCTCCACACTGAATTTGGTCTTGGGCATCTTCTTCAGAGAGGATTCATTCTTTTTCTATTCTTGCACCAGTTTTGCACGAACACTGAATTCCCCGCTGCAGCACCGTTATTTGAAGAGTTAGCAAATGTTGTAACTTGAAACCAGCTTCATTAATTTAGTTGGAATGCTCATTTATTTTCATCATTTGCCACATGGGATCTTCTCTGTGTGAGCCTGTCTAAAACTCCTGTGTATCTTCATCATTGCAACATACCTTATTACTGGGTGCAAGGGATCAAACAGACAGTACGGGTTATGTTGCAATGATGCATTTGTGGGTGAAAAATTGAGGCTGACTGCTAATGTGAGCAAAGTATGTTGTGGCTGACAAGGAAGGGGTCAAGTTGCACACACTTGTCATACAAAAGTGTAAGCAAAACATGATATTTGGGACGGGAAAATTGGGCTTGTCTTATACTCTGGGTCAAGTTAAACACCTCAATCTATGGTAAATTAAAATTACAAAGAGGGGGCAGGCATAAAGCCTGATGAATCTGACCAGTCTCTCTCTCTCTTGTTTCTCTTTTTTCTTCAAGAGGGCGGCACGGTGGCACAGTGGTTAGCACTGCTGCCTCACAGCGACAGGGACCTGGGATCAATTCCGGCTTTGGGTGACTCGCTGTGTGGAGTTTGCACTTTCTCCCCGTGTCTCCATAGGTTTCCTTTGGGTGCTCCAGTTTCCTCCCATAGTCCAAAGATGTGCAGATTAGATGGATTGGCCATGATATAAATTATCCCTTAGTGTCCAAAGATGTGCAGGTTAACTGGGGTTACAGGGATAGGGCAGGGGAAGGGGGCGCTAGGTACGATGCTCTTTCAGAGAGTGGGTGCAGACTCGATGGGCCGAATGGTCCTGAATTCTATAGAGGAATATTTTCAATGGAAATCCACTTTGTCGAATCTGGGAAGTGAACATACAAACATGAATCTGTGGTAGGGGATGCGAGGAGGGGTGGGGGCGGCAGGAATGACTATGGAAATGTTATAAAGCAATCTTACAAGTTTAAAGTTTCATAAGTAAGTTTCCACTGTTGGCTGGTGCTTCTTTTAAATGTGACCAATTCTCAGCATCGGAGAATTCAAACATCAGGAAATTCAACATTTCCCATCATAACAATATCAATGAAACTTCAATCTGTCAGTCTGTAACGGCACTGTGGGAACCGGGGTGGTGCCAACCTGCCAGGGGAAATTAACACTCTGCCCAGAGTTAATGTTTCAGGACCTTTCAATGGAACTGGGAAAAGTTAGAGTATATCAGGCTCTCAGGAAGTGAAAGAGGGGGCTGGTGGGGGAAAGACAAAAAATGGAAGATCTGTGATAGGCTGGAAGACGGGGGAGATTAAACGAGAAATAATTTCATGGTGCAAGGCCAAAAGGACATGGCAATGGGACAGCAAATAAACAAAAGATGTGTCTACAGTGACTTTTATAGAGGAGGTGTGAATGGCAGAATAATGAACAGCTGCTATCCCAAACCAAAATAAAGAAAAATGAGGGAAAAGCCAAAACTAGCTTTAAGAGGAAACTGAACCTGTGGGGCAGCACGGTAGCATAGTGGTTAGCATTGTGGCTTCACAGCACCAGGGTCCCAGGTTCGATTCCCTGCTGGGACACTGTCTGTGCGGAGTCTGCATGTTCTCCCCGTGTCTGCGTGGGTTTCCTCCGAGTGCTCCGGTTTCCTCCCACAGTCCAAAGACGTGCAGGTTAGGTGGATTGGCCATGCTAAATTGCCCTTCGTATCCAAAAAGGTTAGGAGGGATTATTGGGGTAAGGGGATAGGGTTGAAGTGAGGGCTTAAGTGGGTCGGTGTAGACTCGATGGGCCGAATGGCCTCCTTCTGCACTGTATGTTCTATGTATGTCTATGTATGAACGTTCCCATCTAAAGCAAAGGGCAAAATGAAGCTTTTCGGATGTAAACTCTGACGTTTCATCATTCCCTGACCCATTTCTTTGCAGAAACTAGTTAAATCCGAAGAAACTTTACACATGGGAGATTTGTTACCTTCAGAAAGGAAAGGGAAAAAGGAAAGGGAAAATGTGGAAAGCATTTGTATTTTTTGATGTTGCGTAAGATGATTTAATCTTGGCAGAAAATAATGGTTTGTATTTCATTGTGCTTTTCTGATTCACAGGTGAAAACCTTTGTTGAGAAAGACCTGCCTTTTTAGTATCCTTTGAGAAGGTGGAAATACATGTCAGGCTCATAATGGAAAGGTTTCATTGATTAGATCTATGCTGGGTTTGTCATGGGTTCCAGGAAGAGAATAACAAAGAACAAAGAAATGTACAGCACAGGAACAGGCCCTTCGGCCCTCCAAGCCCGTGCCGACCATGCTGCCCGACTAAACTACAATCTTCTACACTTCCTGGGTCCGTATCCCTCTATTCCCATCCGATTCATGTATTTGTCAAGATGCCCCTTAAATGTCACTATCGTCCCTGCTTCCACCAGCTCCTCCGGTAGCGAGTTCCAGGCACCCACTACCCTCTGTGTAAAAAACTTGCCTCGTACATCTCCTCTAAACCTTGCCCCTCTCACCTTAAACCTATGCCCCCGAGTAATTGACCCCTCTACCCTGCGGAAAAGCCTCTGACTATCCACTCTGTCTATGCCCCTCATAATTTTGTAGACCTCTATCAGGTCGCCCCTCAACCTCCGTCATTCCAGTGAGAACAAACCGAGTTTATTCAACCGCTCCTCATAGCTAATGCCCTCCATACCAGGCAACATTCTGGTAAATCTCTTCTGCACCCTCTCTAAAGCCTCCACATCCTTCTGGTAGTGTGGCGACCAGAATTGAACACTATACTCCAAGTGTGGCCTAACTAAGGTTCTATACAGCTGCAACATGACCTGCCAATTCTTATACTCAATGCCCCAGCCAATGAAGGCAAGCATGCCGTACGCCTTCTTTACCACCTTCTGCACCTGTGTGGCCCCTTTCAGTGACCTGTGGACCTGTACACCTAGACCTCTCTGACTTTCAATACTCTTGAGGGTTCTACCATTCACTGTATATTCCCTACCTGCATGAGACCTTCCAAAATGCATTACCTCACATCTGTCCGGATTAAACTCCATCTGCCATCTCTCCACCCAAGTCTCCAAACAATCTAAATCCTGCTGTATCCTCTGACAGTCCTCATCGCTATCCGCAATTCCACTAACCTTTGTGTCGCCTGCAAACTTACTAATCAGACCAGTTACATTTTCCTCCAAATCATTTATATATACTACAAAGAGCAAAGGTCCCAGCACTGATCCCTGTGGAACACCACTGGTCACAGCCCTCCAATTAGAAAAGCATCCTTCTATTGCTACTCTCTGCCTTCTATGACCTAGCCAGTTCTGTATCCACCTTGCCAGCTCACCCCTGATCCCGTGTGACTTCACCTTTTGTACTAGTCTACCATGAGGGACCTTGTCAAAGGCCTTACTGAAGTCCATATAGACAACATCCACTGCCCTACCTGCATCAATCATCTTTGTGACCTCCTCGAAAAACTCTATCAAGTTAGTGAGACACGACCTCCCCTTCACAAAACCATGCTGCCTCTCACTAATACGTCCATTTGCTTCCAAATGGGAGTAGATCCTGTCTCGAAGAATTCTCTCCAGTAATTTCCCTACCACTGACGTAAGGCTCACCGGCCTGTAGTTCCCTGGATTATCCTTGCTACCCTTCTTAAACAGAGGAACAACATTGGCTATTCTCCAGTCCTCCGGGACATCCCCTGAAGACAGTGAGGATCCAAAGATTTCTGTCGAGGCCTCAGCAATTTCCTCTCTTGCCTCCTTCAGTATTCTGGGGTAGATCCCATCAGGCCCTGGGGTCTTATCTACCGTAATATTTTTTAAGACGCCCAACACCTCGTCTTTTTGGATCTCAATGTGACGCAGGCTATCTACACACTCTTCTCCAGGCTCAACATCTACCAATTCCTTCTCTTTGGTGAATACTGATGCAAAGTATTCATTTAGTACCTCGCCCATTTCCTCTGGCTCCACACATAGATTCCCTTGCCTATCCTTCAGTGGGCCAACCCTTTCCCTGGCTACCTTCGTGCTTTTTATGTATGTGTAAAAAGCCTTGGGACTTACCTTAACCCTATTTGCCAATGAGTTTTCGTGACCCCATCTAGCCCTCCTGACTCCTTGCTTAAGTTCCTTCCTACTTTCCTTATATTCCACACAGGCTTCGTCTGTTCCCAGCCTTTTAGCCCTGACAAATGCCTCCTTTTTCTTTTTGACAAGGCCTATCCAAGGTTCCCGAAAATTGCCGTATTTATCCTTCTTCCTCACAGGAACATGCCGGTCCTGAATTCCTTTCAACTGACACTTGAAAGCCTCCCACATGTCAGATGTTGATTAGCCCTCAAACATCCGCCCCCAATCTAGGTTCTTCAGTTCCCGACTAATATTGTTATAATTAGCCTTCCCCCAATTTAGCACATTCACCCTAGGACCACTCTTATCCTTGTCCAACAGCACTTTAAAACTTACTGAATTGTGGTCACTGTTCCCAAAATGCTCCCCTACTGAAACTTCTACCACCTGGCTGCGCTCATTCCCCAATACCAGGTCCAGTACCGCCCCTTCCCTAGTTGGACTGTCTACATATTGTTTTAAGAACCCCTCCTGGATGCTCCTTACAAACTCCACCCCGTCTAAGACCCTGGCACTAAGTGAGTCCCAGTCAATATTGGGGAAGTTGAAGTCTCCCATCACCACAACCCTGTTTTTACTCTTTTCCAAAATCTGTATACCTATCTGCTCCTCTATGTCCCGCTGGCTGTTGGGAGGCCTGTAGTAAACCCCCAACATTGTGACTGCACCCTTCTTATTCCTGATCTCTACCCATATAGCCTCACTGCCCTCTGAGGTGTCCTCCCGTAGTACAGCTGTGATATCCTTCCTAACCAGTAACGCAACTCCGCCACCCCTTTTACATCCCCCTCTATCCCGCCTGAAACATCTAAATCCTGGAACGTTTAGCTGCAAATCCTGCCCTTCCCTCAACCAGGTCTCTGTAATGGCAACAACATCATAGTTCCAAGTACTAATCCAAGCTCTAAGTTCATCTGCCTTACCTGTAATACTTCTTGCATTAAAACATATGCACTTCAGGCCACCAGACCCGCTGTGTTCAGCAACTTCTCCCTGTCTGCTCTGCCTCAGAGCCACACTGTCCCTATTCCCTAGTTCTCCCTCAATGCTCTCACCTTCTGACCTATTGCTCCCGTGCCCACCCCCCTGCCATACTAGTTTAAACCCTCCCGTGTGACACTAGCAAACCTTGCGGCCAGGATATTTATGCCTCTCCAGTTTAGATGCAACCCGTCCTTCTTATATAGGTCACACCTGACCCGGGAGAGCTCCCAGTGGTCCAGATAACGGAAACCCTCCCTCCTGCACCAGCTGTTTAGCCATGTGTTTAGCTGCTCTATCTTCCGATTTCTAGCCTCACTGGCACGTGGCACAGGGAGTAATCCCGAGATTACAACCCTAGAGGTCCTGTCTTTTAACTTTCTGCCTAGCTCCCTGAACTCCTGCTGCAGGACCACATGCCCCTTCCTGCCTATGTCGTTAGTACCAATATGTACAACGACCTCTGCCTGTTTGCCCTCCCCCTTCAGGATGCCCTCTACCCGTTCGGAGACATCCTGGACGCTGGCACCAGGGAGGCAACATATCATCCTGGAGTCTCTTTCACGTCCACAGAAGCGCGTATCTGTGCCCCTGGCTATAGAGTCCCCTATTACTATTGCTCTTCTGCGCTTTGACCCTCCCTTCTGAACATCAGAGCCAGCCATGGTGCCACTACTCTGGCTGCTGCTGTTTTCCCCTGATAGGCTATCCCCCCCGACAGTATCCAAAGGGGTATACCTGTTCGAGAGGGGGACAACCACAGGGGATTCCTGCACTGACTGCCTGCCCTTTCTGGTGGTCACCCATTTCTCTGCCTGCACCTTGGGTGTGACCACATTTATATAACTGCTATCTATGACGCTTTCCGCCACCTGCATGCTCCTAAGTGCATCCAATTGCTGCTCCAACCGAACCATGCGGTCTGTGAGGAGCTCCAGTTGGGTGCATTTTCTGCAGATGAAGCCATCCAGGACGCTGGAAGCCTCCCAGACCTGCCACATCTCACAGTCAGAGCACTGCACCCCTCTGACTGACATTGCGTCAATTAATTAGTAAATTAAAGTTAAAAGTTTTTTTAAAAATTTAAAGTTACTGTTAACTATCTGTTTCCTAGCACTAGATTTCTACAATAAATGTGAAAGCTAAATATAGTACTCTCCGATCTCTGGCTTAGATACCCCTCTAAATTATAATTAAGTAATTATGTTTAATTAGTTACCAATGCTTAATTTTTTTAATTTAGTGTAGATTCCCACCCAGCCACTCAGGTCACAGTTTTTCTGTGATGTCACTTCAGTCCCCCCCCCCCCCCCCCCCCCACACACACACAATTTGAAAAGGTAATAAAAGTAAAAATGAGTAAAAATCACTTACTTACCTTCTGAGGGTCTCAGATGTTCTCAGGTTCTCTCCCTGCTGATTAAAAGTTACAGGCCAGAAGAAAGAGAGAGAACAAAACAGTAGGGAAAACGCACCTTCTCCCACTCTTCACCGAATTACCTCACTGCACCAAATTACCAAATTCTCACTCGGTCTGTGTCTCACTCACTCAGGCTGTGTCTTCTTGACCAGCGCAACTCTTACTAAGTGCGCTTTCTGTCTGTCTTTTATACAGACTTTAGGATGACTCACACTACTTAAACTTCAAAGAGAAGAATACAATGTGTACCTTTGTGCCCCTAAACAGGCCTCAGGTGACTGCCAGATAACTTCCTCTCAGCAATTAGGGTGGGGGCAGCTTCAGGCAATCAGACACAAGAATGTTGGTCTTCGGATCCCAAATTCCATTCCCCACCCTCTCCCCACCTCCCCAGGTCTATATCTAATACCAGCTACCTGTTGTACCCAAGTCTGTCTGGTAAATTCTGAGCAACACCAGTGGGAGGCGCAGCCTGCTCATCCTCTGAGGGAGGAGAGAGGCACTGACTATAGATTTAACAGAAAGCTTCTCCTCAGTGGGTGAGGGATTGTGAAAATTGTAGCAGCCTCACCACAGCAATAGCTGAGATTGAATTAGGCCATGTACACTCGGGATGCAACCCAAGGCCCGCTAGTCTGTAACACCAGCCAATCTGGCCGTACATTTACACAACTAGTTTTCTCTGGATAACTATGGCTGTTTGGGCAGAAATCCGACATAACAATGATCGGGGGCAAGGAACCTGTCCTCATCCCAATCAGAAAGAAATAGGGTGGGGATAGAGGGATCCAATGGAGGGGTGGGGTTGGGATATAAATCATGTGTGTCCCAAGCTGCATTCCTGTTGCGATGACCTTTCTTGGTTGAAGCTTTCCTGATCTACTGCTAAAGCCACAACCTGGTGCTGAAGTACATTCCAGGAGCAACACCTGAACTGCTCCTTTTGAACTACAATTTTGAAGAACTGAATGTAAGATCATTTTAAAATGTTATGTTGTGCTTTTTTCAACAAATTACCAATATAGTCAAGAGATGTTAGCATCAAGAACACTCAGATCAGGTGCAATGTGTTGGATGAAGGGGTAAAGCTCCATTTATTTTGCCCAATAATATGCCACAGTCCCCTAAACACAGAAACGGACCCCCTCAATCACCTACCCGCTGGTGTCTCTGAGTAAGTTTGCTGATTTATAACAAAATCACAGCCAAAGCCCTGTGCCTCTCTGGATAAATTCACTTTTACGGCTAATCCAAGTTGTAATACTGAGCATAAATATCAGTTGATGTATAAGTGCTGTGAAGGATCTTGGAGAAGGATTTGTGACCCTGATTCTGGATGAGGAGAGAGAGAGGGGGAGGGGAAGCGGCCATTCAGAGTTAATAATCAAACTTCCCCGTGGTGAGGAGACGGAAAGAATCATTCAATAGTCAGAGGCAGCAGCCAGATGAGAGCCAGCCCAGGACATGAGGGGTGGATCTCCCTGCCAACTGTACCCATGGGTCTGAGTGATATTTCTTGACCAGCGACTAAATTCATAACCTGGCATTGCCCTACGTCCCGGGAGTGGATCCTGAGCTCATCTTCATGGACTACGCTTACCAGGAACTAGCTGTAAGACATTGATTTTTTTTCAATATAATTCCTTTTGCACTCATTCAAATGAGTGACAGCATGTGAATGCTGGGGAATGAAATGTATTTTGACTTTTGCAACCCAATCCAGTATCTTGCACACACGGGTGGTACATCACTAGTTGTAATAAGTAAAACCCCTTATACATTACCTCATTATAGGGGTTTGTACTTGTTAAAACCCTCACGAGACCAATAGGGAGAGACTGATTAACCTCCCTGTAAGCCTCGTGGCACAAGAACTCCCTCGCTGAAGGGTAGGGGCCCATCAGTAGGGTAATTGATAGCAGACATAAAACGCGCCCAGATAGGAGCCTGGGCAGAGTTGTCCCGGCTGGGACCTGGATTGTAACCCATAAATAGTTTGCTTTAACATTAAATCATTTTTATTTTACTCTCGTACCTGACTCCTCTCTGACCACTAAATTGGCGACGAGGATTGGATCTAATCGGTAACCTCCCCATATGTCTTGTGAGGGTTATAACAGTACTACACCGGCAAGATTGACAATTTGGTGCCAACTTGGGCATGTTTATACTGTGGGCTCGCTTGGAATTTCACTGACTCCCACAAATACATTTTTTGTGGAATTGGACAGTAAGATCCCACCAGCGTAAACGGCCAGAAAATCTCACCCATTGTCATGTCTGTCCATGCAGTATGCTGTCCAGGGGACACGATGACCTGATCGGGCTCATCGTAGCAAGAGAGGTCGGTTGGAGGAGTGTCTCCAGAACATATTAAACCTGTCGCAATAACGTTCTGGAAATTCTAATCTCCTGCTGTAACTTCAGATATTTCTCTGGGTGGAGAAATAGATCCCCAGTTGCCTGTTCAAGTTATGCAGTTGATTGAGAGAACCCCTGTGTAGTTTCAAGGCCATTGCCTGTCTTTTTTTATTACGACACTCAGAATTGCCAGCACCCTCTTTATTGGGTGGAGTGTTATCCAGTGGCATTTCATTGTCCATGTTAGATCCATTCCTTTTCAAATATTTTCCTCAGGTTGTGACAAGGTTTCATTTATCACCCATTCCTAACTGCCTCGGGAAGTTGGAGGTGGGACTTCTCTTGGAACCATCAATGTTCTCCCTCAACAACCTTAGATAGGAGATTCCAGGATAATGACCCAGCAACAATAAAGGAACAGCGATATCCATTTGTCAGGATGGTTTGTGACTTGGAGGGATGGTGTTCCATCACCTTGCTGTTCCTGGTGGTGAGGGTGCTATGGGTAGGAGGTGCTGTAAGCTTAGTAAGTTGCTTCAGTGCATCATAGATATCAAGTGCTGTGGTGGGCACCAATCAAACAGATCTTTCTAGGGTGGTGTTGCGTTTCGAGATGTTTGCTGCAGTTGTGCCTATCTACGTGAGTAGTGAGTTTCCATTACAACCTTGAATTGAGCCTTGCGGAGTTAGGAAAGATTGTGTGGGCTCAGAGTGCTGAGACTGGGCACTGACCTTATGACAGTTTTATTAGTTACGGCTAGATCTGGACACAGTCTGGTTAGAGATGACCCCCCTAGGAGTTTGTTAGTGGGAAGGATTGACAATGCTGGTACTGTTAATGTTTGGGGAAGGTGTTTGTGGATTCATTCCATTGAACATGGCCATTGTTTGCATTTGCAGTATGAATATTCCCAGCCCAGACATGGTCTACATTCAGTTTGGTGCAGGCTGCTTTACTGTTGGGGCACAAAACTAATCAACACACAGTCCCGCCTTGAACCTGTGAGGGAAGCCAAATCACTGATAAAGTTACCTGAAGATGGTTGTGTCCAGGAGGTTTTTCTGAAGGACTCAGGCAATACCATCCTGAGGCTGTAAAGCATGACCTCCATAAATCCACATCCATCTCTCTGCACGTCAGCAATCACTGAGACTATTCCTTGACCTCCATTGAACCCATTGTTGATAGGGCACCGTGGTATCTTACAGAGTCAAATATTGCATTATTTGAAAGATTTAAGCTCAGTGTCTTTTTTCCCCTCTCCATTTTGCTCCTCTCTTGAAAATACTACATTTCTCTGGGGTATGGAGCTAGAACAATGTGTGTTTTCTGTTTTGCATCCAAGTGTCCATTGTTTATATGTGAGCCCATCACTGAGTTTTGGAAGGATATATGATAATGGGGACATTACATCCAAATGTTCTCCTTCGTCAACTTGCACATGTGTAAACACACCAACATGCATACAAGCATACACACATGTAAATCCCATGCATACACACATGTAAACATACCAGCACGTATACACGTGTAAACACACTGACATGCAGACACGTGTGTAAACACCATGCATACACATGTGTAAATACACTGACATGCACACACATATGTAAACACACTGACAATCATACACACATGTAAACACACCAGCATGCATACACAAGAGTAAACACACTGACATGCATACACATGTAAACACCATACATACACATATGTAAACACACTGACATGCAAACACAGATGTAAACACTGTGCATACACACGATAAACACATCAACGTGCATACACGTGTAAACACACCGGCATGCATACATACATGTAAACACACTGACATGCATACAAACATGTAAACATACCAACATGCATACACATGTGTAAACACAAACACACATGCAACAGCAAACAGCTGTGGCATCCCAAACAGCTAAATCAACAAAGGTCAGAGACTGTAACTGGGACCACCTGGGTTTATATGGCTCATCCTGCCGTTAGCAGGATGGAGACCCATTGTGTTTGAAGCTTATTCCTTTATATCACAACTCTTGTCAATCCTTAATTTTACTTACAAGTGGACTTCCGGTTGCGGCTATGCGGAGCTAAGCCGCACGATTCGGCAGCTCCCGCTATAACGGACTTTCGGGCTCGTTAGAGAAGCCCCAACGGAATTTTTTTCGAAGACAACCCGTGGGGAAGGGAAGAGAGAGATCCCCCTCCAACTTTTATGGACCGGACCAGAAGTGAAACGGCCAAAAAAGCGGCATTGGAGCAGCGGGAGAAGCGAGGGAAAAAAATCAAAATGGCGGCGGCCGGGGACAAAGCGGAGTGTGGGCCGGAGCTGCAGGAGTTCATCAAGCGCTGCTTCGAGGAGCTGCGGAAGGAGATGCTGGCGCCTATGTTGTCGGCAATTGAAGGACTAGGGATGACCAAGAAGGCCCACGAGGTGAAGATCCAGGAGGTACAGAAAAGAGTTAGTGAGAATGAGGACGAGCTCTTGGGCATGGCGGTGAGAGTGGAGGACCACGAGGCGCTACACAAGAGGTGGGCGGGAAGACTCGAAGACCTGGAGAACAGGTCGAGGAGAAAGAATCTGCGGATCCTGGGTCTCCCTGAAGGAGTGGAGGGGGCCGATGCTGTGGCATACGCGGGCACGATGCTCGGGGCGATGATGGGCACGAAGGCCCCTTCGAGGCCGCTGGAGCTGGATGGGGCACACCGGGTGCTGGCGAGGAGGCCCAAGGCAAACGAGCCGCCAAGGGCGATGGTGGTGAGATTTCACTGGTTCACGGACAGAGAGAGGGTCCTGAAATGGGCCAAGAAGGAGCGGAGCAGTAAGTGGGACGATGCAGAGATCCGAATATAGCCGGACTGGAGCACAGAGGTTGCAAAGCGGAGAGCGGGTTTCAACCGGGCCAAAGCGGTGCTGCACCGGAAAGGAGTGAAATTCGGAATGCTGCAGCCAGCGCGACTGTGGGTCACATACAAGGACCAACACTATTACTTCGAAACGCCTGAAGAGGCGTGGACCTTCATACAAACCGAAAAGTTGGACACTAACTGAGGGTTTGTGAGGGTGGGGGGGATGTTTGAGGTTTGATGTGTGATGGCTGTTGTATATAGGGGGTCAATCACGCGCAGGAAATGTTACATGAGCTGGGGGAGAGAGACAAGGCCGCGACAGGAGCTGCGCCAGAGGGGGCGGGTGGAAAGCGCGGGGTTTTTCCCGCGGGAAGAAAGGCGGGAAGGGGAACGAAGGAACGTATACTGATTGGGACACTCCCACACGGGGAGGTCAATGGGACAGCAGGGGAAGCCGGGGTCAGCAGGTGTCAGCTGACTTACGGGAGTGATATGGGGGAGCAAAAAAGCTAGACAGGGGTCTAGCGGGGGCGGGGAAGGTTGCTGCTGCACTGGCCGAAAGGGAATGGGACACAGAAGAGGTGGTCGGGACGGGGGTCCCCCGGCTGGGGGACTGGAGGGTGAGAGAGGCGCGGACACGGGACTGGCCTAGAAAAGGAGATGGCTAGTCGGTGGGTGGGTGTGAGAGCCCCTCCAATCCGGCTGATAACGTGGAACGTGAGGGGCCTGAATGGGCCGGTGAAGAGGGCCCGAGTGTTCGCGCACTTGAAGGGACTGAAGGCAGACGTGGTCACGCTCCAAGAGACACATCTGAAGGTGGCGGACCAGGTCAGGTTAAGAAGGGGATGGGTGGGACAGGTATTCCACTTGGGACTGGACGCGAAGAATAGAGGGGTGGCAATATTGGTGGGGAAGCGGGTGTCATTTGAGGCCAAGACTATCGTAGTGGATAATGGAGGGCGATATGTGATGGTGAGCGGTAGGCTGCAAGGGACGTGGGTGGTGTATACGCCACCCACGTAAATGTATACGCCCCGAACTGGGATGATGCTGGATTCATGAAGCGCATGTTGGGGCGCATTCCGGACCTGGAGGTCGGAGGCCTGATAATGGGAGGGGACTTCAATACAGTGTTGGATCCAGCACTGGATCGCTCCAGATCAAGGACTGGAAAGAGGCCGCCGGCAGCCAAGGTGCTTAGGGGGTTTATGGATCAGATGAGGGGAGTGGACCCATGGCGGTTTGCAAGGCCGCAGGCCAGGGAATTTTCTTTCTTCTCCCATGTACACAAAGCCTACTCCCGGATAGATTTTTTTGTTCTGGGCAGGGCGCCCATCCCGAGGGTGGAGTGGACGGAGTATTCAGCCATAGCCGTTTCGGATCACGCCCCGCACTGGGTGGAACTGGAGCTGGGAGAGGAGAGGGACCAACGCCCGCTGTGGCGGCTGGATGTGGGACTGCTGGCAGATGAGGTGGTGTGTGGGAAGGTGAGGGGGTGTATCGAAAGGTACTTGGAGGCCACCGACAACGGGGAGATGCGGGTGGGGGTGGTATGGGAGGCGTTGAAGGCGGTGATTAGGGGAGAGCTAATCTCCATCAGGGCTCATAGGGAGAAGACAGAGGGCATGGAAAGGGAGAGGTTAGTGGGGGAGATTTTGAGAGTGAACAGGAGATACGCAGAGGCCCCGGAGGAGAGATTACTTTGGGAAAGACGACGGCTCCAGACGGAGTTTGACCTGTTGACCACAGGGAAGGTGGAGGCACAGCGGAGGAAGGTGCAGGGGGAGACCTACGAGTATGGGGAAAAGGCTAGTCGGATGCTGGCACACCAGCTCCGTAAGAGGATGGCAGCGAGGGTAATAGGGGGAGTCAAAGATGGAAGGGGAGCCACGGTTCGGAGTGCGACGAAAATAAACGAGGTATTTAAGGCCTTTTATGAAGAGCTGTACAGACCCCAGCCCCCAGCGGGGGAAGAGGGGATGGGACAATTCCTAGACCAACTGAGATTCCCGAGGGTGGAGGAGCAAGAGGTGGCTGGTTTGGGGGCACCGATTGGGTTGGAGGAGCAGAGCAAGGGTTTGGGGAGTATGCAGGCGGGGAAGGCCCTGGGACCGGATGGGTTCCCGGTGGAGTTCTACAGGAAGTACGTAGACCTGTTGGTCCCGCTACGAGTGAGGACCTTTAATGAGGCAAGAGAGGAGGGGACCCTGCCCCCGACAATGTCGGAAGCGACAATTTCTTTGATCCTAAAACGGGACAAGGACCCACTGCAATGTGGATCGTACAGGCCGATCTCGCTCCTCAATGTGGATGCTAAGTTGCTGGCAAAAGCACTAGCCATGAGGATCGAGGACTGTGTCCCGGGGGTGATCCACGAGGACCAGACGGGATTCGTAAAGGTCAGGCAATTAAACACTAATGTGCGGCGGCCCTTAGACGTGATAATGATGCCATCGGAAGAGGGACAGGCGGAGATAGTGGCAGCTATGGACACGGAGAAGGCCTTTGACCGAGTAGAGTGGGAGTACCTCTGGAAGGTGCTGCGTAGGTTTGGGTTTGGGGGAGGGTTTATCAGTTGGGTTAAGCTCCTTTACAGAGCCCCGATGGCGAGTGTAGTGACGAATCGGCGGAGGTCGGAGTACTTTCGGCTGTACCGAGGGACGAGGCAGGGGTGCCCCCTGTCTTGTTTGCATTGGCGATCGAACCCTTGGCCATGTCATTGAGGGAGTCTACTAAATGGAGGGGGGTGGCCCGAGGGGGAGAAGAGCATCGGGTGTCGCTTTATGCGGATGACCTGTTACTGTACGTGGCGGATCCAGTGGAGGGGATGGTGGAGGTCATGCAGACTCGAAGGGAGTTTGGGGAGTTTTCGGGTTATAAGCTCAATGTAGGGAAGAGTGAGCTCTTTGTATTACAGGCAGGGGACCAGGAAAGAGGGATAGGGGACCTACCGCTGAGGAGGGCGGAGGGGAGCTTTCGGTATCTGGGGATCCAGATCGCCAGGAGTTGGGGGACCCTACATAAACTGAATCTGACGAGGTTGGTGGAGCAAATGGAGGAGGACTTCAAAAGATGGGACATGTTACCGCTCTCGCTGGCGGGTAGAGTTCAGTCGGTCAAAATGGTGGTCCTTCCGAGGTTTCTGTTTGTGTTCCAGTGCCTTCCCATCGTGATCACCAAGGCCTTTTTCAAGAGAGTAGGTAGGAGTATAATGGGGTTTGTGTGGGCGAATAGGACCCCGAGGGTAAGGAGAGGGTTCCTGGAACGCAGTAGGGACCGAAGAGGGTTGGCACTGCCAAACCTAGGGAGCTACTACTGGGCAGCAAATGTGGCGATGATCCTTAAGTGGGTGATGGAGGGAGAGGGGGCGGCATGGAAGAGGATGGAGATGGCGTCTTGTCAAGGAACGAGCCTGGGGGCGTTGGTGACGGCACCGCTGCCGCTCTCGCCGACAAGGTACACCACGAGCCCGGTGGTGGCGGCAACGCTAAGGATCTGGGGCCAGTGGAGACGGCACAGGGGTGCAATGGGAGCCTCGGTGTGGTCCCCGATCAGGGGTAACCACCGGTTTGTCCCGGGGAAGATGGACGGGGGGTTTCAGAGCTGGCATCGGGCGGGGATTAGAGGAATGGGGGACCTGTTCATTGACGGGATGTTTGCGAGCCTAGGGGCACTGGAGGAGACGTTCGAGATACCCCGGGAAATGCCTTTAGATATATGCAGGTGAGGGCGTTTGTGAGGCGATAGGTGAGGGAATTCTCGTTGCTCCTGGCACAAGAAATTCAAGACCGGGTGATCTCGGGTGTATGGGTCGGGGAGGGCAAGGTGTCGGCAATACACCAGGAGATGAAGGAAGAGGGGGAAGCGTTGGTCGAGGAGCTGAAGGGTAAATGGGAGGAGGAGCTGGGGGAGGAGATTGAGGAAGGTCTGTGGGCTAATGCCCTGGGTAGGGTTAAATCCTCCTCTTCATGTGCCAGGCTCAGCCTGATACAATTTAAGGTGGTTCACAGAGCGCACTTGACAGGGGGCGAGGTTGAGTAGGTTCTTTGGGGTGGAGGACAGATGTGGAAGGTGCTCAGGGAGTCCGGCGAACCATGTCCATATGTTTTGGTCATGCCCAGCACTGGAGGGGTTCTGGAGAGGAGTGGCGGGAGCAATATCTCAGGTGGTGAAAGTCCGGGTCAAGCCAAGCTGGGGGCTAGCAATATTTGGAGTAGTGGACGAACCGGGAGTGCAGGAGGCGAAAGAGGCTGACATTCTGGCCTTTGCGTCCTTAGTAGCCCGGCGAAGGATCTTGCTAATGTGGAAGGAGGCGAAGCCCCCCAGCCTGGAGGCCTGGATAAACGACATGGCTGGGTTCATAAAGTTGGAGAGGATTAAGTTCGCCTTGAGAGGGTCTGCGCAGGGGTTCTATGGACGGTGGCAACCGTTCCTAGACTATCTCGCGGAGCGTTAGAGTCCTGGGGGGGGGGGGGGGGGGGGGGAATGGGGGATTGCCTGGGAGGGTGGAGGAGCAAGAGATAACATGAAGGGTGGGGAAACTGGCACGTGCAGGAGAGAACCAGTGTACAAAGCTATGCAAACATATCATTTTAACACGTATATATCTTGCTCTGTGCGACTTCTTGTTATTTTGTTACAGGGGGGGGATTATTGTTTGTAAGGGAGAAAAATTGTGTTAAAAAACTTTAATAAATATATATATTTTTTAAAAACATTTTACTTACAAGTCACATTTTCATTTCTTGTCTCCACAGCGTGTTGACCTCATGCCAATGACCAGGAAAGACATCAATGAATTACTGTTGAAACTGGGATTTTACAAGAAGGAAAGTCCAGATGCCAAAGTGCCTGACGATTTATACTATGCACCAATGATAGGTAGACCCGTCAGGAAGTCCAATTCCCAGGCAGAAAAACATAAGCAAGCTGAAGAATTGATAGAATCAGATGAATTTAGGGAAGAAATTTAGGGTGACACGGTGGCACAGTGGTTAGCACTGCTGCTTCACAGCTCCAGGGCTGGGTTCAATTGCAACCTCGGGTGACTATCTGTGTTCTCCCCGTGTCTGCGTGGTTTCCTCCGGGTGCTCCGGTTTCCTCCCACAGTCCAAAGATGTGCGGGTTAGGTGGATTGGCCATGATAAATTGCCCCTTAGTGTCCAAAAAGGTTAGGTGGGGATACGGGGATAGGGTGGAGGCTCTTTCGAAGAGCTGGTGCAGATTCGATGGGCCGAATGGCCTCCTTCTGCACTGTAAATTTTATGATCTTTCATTCTATGAAGATCTATGGACAACTGGTTGAAGCATAATCTCTCTGGCCACTAATTGAAGAGAAGGGTAATAACCCACAAATGGATTGTAAACCGGACTGGTTCCATCTTGGTTTTAAGCCTGCACTTTCCTGTAATGACACTGCTGCTTGTTAACCATCCATTTGTTCATTATCAACACCATCAATTTTATTTTTATTTAATTCCCAGCTAACTGTGGGGATAAAACCGTATTGACCGACTAGTGAACAAGTAGATGGGATCTGTTGGCAGAATTGTGTGGGGAGTAATAGAAATCATCTCCCTGACTAACAAACCTACAGTCTCTTTAACATCTGAGGCCCATTGGGTCTGTTCTAACCTAAATCCCATAAATTGCCTCCTGTCACCTCTTGGATGAGATATGTTTGAAAATGGAAGGTACGTCAATGGTAAACAGAACTGGCCTAGCGAGAGCACGTCAGGGTAAAGAACTGAGGTCAGCTGACAGCAACAACAAATGGGGGAGCTGATTGGTCCAAAGAGATCCACACACCACATGATTGGGTCTTGGGCCCGGTTACTGACACTGGCAGAGAAAATGCCAGCCTGGCACCTTGGCACTGCCAGCTGACACTGCCAGGGTGCCAGGCTGGCTGGCACACAGGTGGCACTGACAGGGTGCCAAGCTGGCAGTGCCAGGGTACCCAGGTGGCACCAGCAGTTCCAGGATGCCACCCTGCCCAGAGGGAATGCACCTGGGAGCCTCCAATCTTCTGGGAGACCCCAAGTATCATTACGTCTGACCCCCGTTTATAGGGACCAGCACTAGATGGTGCTCGTCCGAGTTCTCCAAGGCGAAGGGGTTAGATCCCATTCCTTGGATAGATCAGGGGAATACATGGGACTAGCTGTCTCGCTCTAACATGCAGATTTTCAAAATAGTCATCCCGGCCACAATGGGTAGGATTCACATTGCGACGTCTCGCGAGGTCGTGTTAGATCTCAGGTGTGTGGCGGGCCGGGTAGATCCCGGAGGAGGGATAACACGGCATTCAACAGCCACGCTGCACCACGCTGCCCTTGGGCGCAACACGGCTGGTAGACCTCGCCCTCTGTGTCTCTGCTTTCGTTTGGCTTCCTGCTCCTGACCACTATCATGGCATATCTTCATGTCTGTCTGTCAGGCCAGCGCAAAAGAGGGTCAGACAGCGATGCACTAACTTTTAAAATTATAAATTTAGAGTATCCAATTTTTTTTTTCCACCGGAGGGACAATTTATTGTGGCCAATCCACCTTCTCTGCACATTTTCTGGGTTGTGGGGGTGAGACTCACACAGACAAGCGGGGAATGTGCAAACTCCACACGAACAGTGATCTGGGGCCAGGATCGAACCTGTGTCCTTGGCACCAGGAGGCAGCAGAGCTAACCACTGCTCCACTGTGCTGCGCCCCGAGTGATGCACTACTTAGTTGAATAGTCAATGGAAACTTGATGACTAAGATCACAGGATTAAGAATAGTTACTGAGGGGAGAGATAATCAAACTATACCTCAACAAGAGTGAGTGACACAGCGAGAGTGAGTGACTCAGCAAGAGTGAGTGACTCAGCAAGAGTGAGGGACTCAACAAGAGGGAGTGACACGGCAAAGCTGAGTGACACAGCTAGACTGAGTGACTCAACAAGAGTGAGTGACTCAGCAAGAGTGAGTGACTCAGCAAGAGGGAGTGACTCAACAAGAGTGAGTGACTCAGCAAAAGTGAGTGACACAGCGAGAGTGAGTGACTCAGCAAGAGTGAGTGACTCAGCAAGAGTGAGTGACTCAACAAGAGTGAGTGACTCAGCAAGAGTGAGTGGCTCAGCAAGAGTGAGTGACTCAACAAGAGTGAGTGACTCAACAAGAGTGAGTGACTCAACAAGAGTGAGTGACTCAACAAGAGTGAGTGACTCAGCAAGTGTGAGTGACTCAGCAAGAGTGAGTGACTCAACAAGAGTGAGTGACTCAGCAAGAGTGACACAGCAAGAGTGAGTGACTCAACAAAAGTGAGTGACACTGCGAGAGTGAGTGACTCAGCGAGAGTGAGTGACTCAACAAGAGTGAGTGACTCAACGAGAGGGAGTGACTCAGCAAGAGTGAGTGACTCAACAAGAGTGAGTGACACAGCGAGAGTGAGTGACACAGCGAGAGTGAGTGACTCAGCGAGAGTGAGTGACTCAACAAGAGTGAGTGACTCAACAAGAGTGAGTGACTCAGCAAGAGTGAGTGACACAGCAAGAGTGAGTGACTCAACAAGAGTGAGTGACTCAGCAAGAGTGAGTGACTCAACAAGAGAGTGACTTCGCAAGAGTGAGTGACTCAACAAGAGTGAGTGACTCAACAAGAGTGAGTGACTCAGCGAGAGTGAATGACTCAGCGAGAGTGAGTGACACAGCAAGAGTGAGTGACTCGGCAAGAGTGAGTGACACAGCAAGAGTGAGTGACACAGCAAGAGTGAGTGACTCAACAAGAGTGAGTGACTCAGCAAGAGTGAGTGACTCGGCAAGAGTGAGTGACTCGGCAAGAGTGAGTGACTCAGCATGAGTGAGTGACGCAGCGAGAGTGAGTGACTCAGCAAGAGTGAGTGACCCAGCGAGAGTGAGTGACTCAGCAAGAGTGAGTGACTCAGCAAGAGTGAGTGATCAGCAAGACTGAGTGACTCAATAAGAGTGAGTGACCCAGCGAGAGTGAGTGACTCAACAAGAGTGAGTGACTCAGCAAGAGTGAGTGACTCAGCAAGAGTGAGTGATTCAGCAAGAGTGAGTGACTCAATAAGAGTGAGTGACTCAGCAAGAGTGAGTGACTCAACAAGAGTGAGTGACTCAGCGAGAGTGAGTGACTCAGCAAGAGTGAGTGACTCAACAAGAGTGAGTGACCCAGCGAGAGTGAGTGACACAGCAAGAGTGAGTGACTCAACAAGAGTGAGTGACACAGCAAGAGTGAGTGACTCAACAAGAGTGAGTGACTCAACAAGAGTGAGTAACACAGCAAGAATGAGTGACTCAACAGGAGGGAGTGACACAGCAAGAGTGAGTGACTCAACAAGAGTGAGTGACTCAGCAAGAGTGAGTGACTCAGCAAGAGCGAGTGACTCAGCAAGGGTGAGTGACTCAACAAGAGCGAGTGACTCAGCAAGAGTGAGTGACTCAACAAGAGGGAGCGACACAGCAAGAGTGAGTGACTCAACAAGAGGGAGTGACACAGCAAGAGTGAGTGACTCAGCAAGAGTGAGTGATTCAGCGCGAGTGAGTGACTCAGCAAGAGTGAGTGACTCAGCAAGAGTGAGTGACTCAGCAAGAGCGAGTGACTCAGCAAGAGTGAGTGACTCAACAAGAGGGAGCGACACAGCAAGAGTGAGTGACTCAACAAGAGGGAGTGACACAGCAAGAGTGAGTGACTCAGCAACAGTGAGTGATTCAGCGCGAGTGAGTGACTCAGCAAGAGTGAGCGAATCAGCAAGAGTGAGTGACTCAGCGAGAGTGAGTGCCCCAGCAAGAGTGAGTGACTCAGCAAGAGTGAGTAACTCAACAGGAGGGAGTGACACAGCAAGAGTGACTCAGCAAGAGTGAGTGACTCAACGAGAGGGAGTGACACAGCAAGATTGAGTGACTCAGCAAGAGTGAGTGACTCAACAAGAGTGAGTGACACAACGAGAGTGATGGACTCAACAAGAGTGAGTGACTAAACAAGAGGGAGTGACTCAGCAAGAGGGAGTGACTCAGCAAGAGTGAGTGACCCAGCAAGAGTGAGTGACTCTGCAAGAGTGAGTGACTCAGCAAGAGTGAGTGACTCAGCAAGAGGGAGTGACTCGGCAAGACTGAGTGACTCGGCAAGAATGAGTGACACAGCAACGGTGAGTGACTCAGCGAGAGTGAGTGACTCAGCGAGAGTGAGTGACTCAACGACAGTGAGTGACACAGCGAGAGTGAGGGACTCAACGAGAGTGAGGGACTCAACGAGAGTGAGTGACTCAACGAGAATGAGTGACTCAGCAAGAGTGAGTGACTCAGCAAGAGTGAGTGACACAGCAAGAGTGAGTGCCTCAGCAAGAGTGACTGACTCAGCAAGAGTGAGTGACTCAACAAGAGTGAGTAACTCAGCGAGAGTGAGTGACTCAGCAAGAGGGAGTGACTCAGCAAGAGAGAGTGACTCAGCAAGACTGAGTGACTCACAAGAGTGAGTGACTCAATGAGAGTGAGTGACTCAATGAGAGTGAGTGACTCAACGAGAGTGAGTGACACAGCGAGAGTGAGGGACTCAACGAGAGTGAGGGACTCAACGAGACTGAGTGACTCAACGAGAATGAGTAACTCAGCAAGGGTGAGTGACTCAACAAGAGTGAGTGTCTCAGGAAGAGTGAGTGACTCAGCAAGAGTGAGTGACTCAACAAGAGTGAGTGACTGAACAAGAGTGAGTGACTGAACAAGAGTGAGTGACTGAACAAGAGTGAGTGACTCAGCAAGAGAGAGTGACTCAACAAGAGTGAGTGACTCAACAAGAGTGAGTGACTCAACAAGAGTGAGTGACTCAACAAGAGTGAGTGACTCAGCAAGAGTGAGTGACACAGCAAGAGGGAGTGACTCAGCAAGAGTGAGTGACTCAACAAGAGTGAGTGACACAGCGAGAGTGAGTGACACAGCGAGAGTGAGTGACTCAGCGAGAGTGAGTGACTCAGCGAGAGTGAGTGACTCAACAAGAGTGAGTGACTCAACAAGAGTGAGTGACTCAGCAAGAGTGAGTGCCTCAGCAAGAGTGAGTGACTCAGCGAGAGTGTGTGACTCAACAAGAGTGAGTGACACAGCAAGAGTGAGTGACTCAGCAAGAGTGAGTGACACAGCAAGAGTGAGTGACTCAACAAGAGTGAGTGACTTTGCAAGAGTGAGTGATTCAACAAGAGTGAGTGACTCAGCAAGAGTGAGTGACTCAACAAGAGTGAGTGACTCAGCAAGAGTGAGTGACTCGGCAAGAGTGAGTGACTCGGCAAGAGTGAGTGACTCAGCATGAGTGAGTGACGCAGCGAGAGTGAGTGACTCAGCAAGAGTGAGTGACCCAGCGAGAGTGAGTGACTCAGCAAGAGTGAGTGACTCAGCAAGAGTGAGTGATCAGCAAGACTGAGTGACTCAATAAGAGTGAGTGACCCAGCGAGAGTGAGTGACTCAACAAGAGTGAGTGACTCAGCAAGAGTGAGTGACTCAGCAAGAGTGAGTGATTCAGCAAGAGTGAGTGACTCAATAAGAGTGAGTGACTCAGCAAGAGTGAGTGACTCAACAAGAGTGAGTGACTCAGCGAGAGTGAGTGACTCAGCAAGAGTGAGTGACTCAACAAGAGTGAGTGACCAATCGAGAGTGAGTGACACAGCAAGAGTGAGTGACTCAACAAGAGTGAGTGACACAGCAAGAGTGAGTGACTCAACAAGAGTGAGTGACTCAACAAGAGTGAGTAACACAGCAAGAATGAGTGACTCAACAGGAGGGAGTGACACAGCAAGAGTGAGTGACTCAACAAGAGTGAGTGACTCAACAAGAGTGAGTAACACAGCAAGAGTGAGTGACTCAACAAGAGTGAGTGACTCAGCAAGAGCGAGTGACTCAGCAAGAGTGAGTGACTCAACAAGAGGGAGCGACACAGCAAGAGTGAGTGACTCAACAAGAGGGAGTGACACAGCAAGAGTGAGTGACTCAGCAAGAGTGAGTGATTCAGCGCGAGTGAGTGACTCAGCAAGAGTGAGTGACTCAGCAAGAGTGAGTGACTCAGCGAGAGTGAGTGCCCCAGCAAGAGTGAGTGACTCAGCAAGAGTGAGTAACTCAACAGGAGGGAGTGACACAGCAAGAGTGACTCAGCAAGAGTGAGTGACTCAACGAGAGGGAGTGACACAGCAAGATTGAGTGACTCAGCAAGAGTGAGTGACTCAACAAGAGTGAGTGACACAACGAGAGTGATGGACTCAACAAGAGTGAGTGACTAAACAAGAGGGAGTGACTCAGCAAGAGGGAGTGACTCAGCAAGAGTGAGTGACCCAGCAAGAGTGAGTGACTCTGCAAGAGTGAGTGACTCAGCAAGAGTGAGTGACTCAGCAAGAGTGAGTGACTCAGCAAGAGGGAGTGACTCGGCAAGACTGAGTGACTCGGCAAGAATGAGTGACACAGCAACGGTGAGTGACTCAGCGAGAGTGAGTGACTCAGCGAGAGTGAGTGACTCAACGACAGTGAGTGACACAGCGAGAGTGAGGGACTCAACGAGAGTGAGGGACTCAACGAGAGTGAGTGACTCAACGAGAATGAGTGACTCAGCAAGAGTGAGTGACTCAGCAAGAGTGAGTGACACAGCAAGAGTGAGTGACTCAGCAAGAGTGAGTGACAACAAGAGTGAGTGACTCAACATGAGTGAGTGACACAGCAAGAGTGAGTGCCTCAGCAAGAGTGACTGACTCAGCAAGAGTGAGTGACTCAACAAGAGTGAGTAACTCAGCGAGAGTGAGTGACTCAGCAAGAGGGAGTGACTCAGCAAGAGGGAGTGACTCAGCAAGACTGAGTGACTCACAAGAGTGAGTGACTCAATGAGAGTGAGTGACTCAATGAGAGTGAGTGACTCAACGAGAGTGAGTGACACAGCGAGAGTGAGGGACTCAACGAGAGTGAGGGACTCAACGAGACTGAGTGACTCAACGAGAATGAGTAACTCAGCAAGGGTGAGTGACTCAACAAGAGTGAGTGTCTCAGGAAGAGTGAGTGACTCAGCAGGAGTGAGTGACTCAGCAAGAGTGAGTGACTCAACAAGAGTGAGTGACTGAACAAGAGTGAGTGACTGAACAAGAGTGAGTGACTCAGCAAGAGAGAGTGACTCAACAAGAGTGAGTGACTCAGCAAGAGTGAGTGACTCAACAAGAGTGAGTGACTCAACAAGAGTGAGTGACTCAGCAAGAGTGAGTGACACAGCAAGAGGGAGTGACTCAGCAAGAGTGAGTGACTCAGCAAGAGTGAGTGACGCAACAAGAGTGAGTGACGCAACAAGAGGGAGTGACACAGCAAGAGTGAGTGACTCAACGAGAGTGAGTGACTCAGCAAGAGTGAGAGACTCAACAAGAGTGAGTGACTCAACAAGAGTGAGTGACTCAGCAAGAGTGAGTGACTCAGCAAGACTGAGTGACTCAACAAGAGTGAGTGACTCAGCAAGAGTGAGTGACTCAACAAGAGGGAGTGACACAGCAAGAGTGAGTGACTCAGCAAGTGTGAGTGACTCAGCAAGAGTGAGTGACACAGCAAGAGTGAGTGACTCAACAAGAGTGAGTGACTCAACAAGAGTGAGTGACGCAACAAGAGGGAGTGACGCAGCAAGAGTGAGTGACTGAACAAGAGTGAGTGACTCAGCAAGTGTGAATGACTCAGCAAGAGTGAGTGACTCAACAAGAGTGAGTGACCCAGCGAGAGTGAGTGACTCAGCGAGAGTGAGTGACTCAACAAGAGTGAGTGACTCAGCAAGAGTGAGTGACTCAACAAGAGTGAGTGACTCAACAAGAGTGAGTGACTCAGCAAGAGTGAGTGACGCAGCAAGAGGGAGTGACTCAGCAAGAGTGAGTGACTCAACAAGAGTGATTGACTCAGCGAGGGTGAGTGACTCAGCGAGAGTGAGTGACTCAACGAGATTGAGTAACAGAGCAAGAGTGAGTGACTCAGCAAGAGTGAGTGACTCAGCAAGAGTGAGTGACTCAACAAGAGTGAGTGACTCAACAAGAGTGAGTGAGCACGGGGTGGGCACGGGAGCAATAGGTCAGAAGGTGAGAGCATTGAGGTAGAACTAGGGAATAGGGACAGTGTGGCTCTGAGGCAGAGCAGACGGGGAGAAGTTGCTGAACACAGCGGGCCTGGTGGCCTGAAGTGCATATGTTTTAATGCAAGGAGCATTACGGGTAAGGCAGATGAACTTAGAGCTTGGATTAGTACTTGGAACTATGATGTTGTTGCCATTACAGAGACCTGGTTGAGGGAAGAGCAGGATTGGCAGCTAAACGTTCCAGGATTTAGATGTTTCAGGCGGGATAGAGGGGGATGTAAAAGGGGAGGCGGAGTTGCGCTACTTGTTCGGGAGAATATCACAGCTATACTGCGAGAGGACACCTCAGAGGGCACTGAGGCTATATGGGTAGAGATCAGGAATAAGAAGGGTGCAGTCACAATGTTGGGGGTATACTACAGGCCTCCCAACAGCCAGCGGGAGATAGAGGAGCAGATAGGTAGACAGATTTTGGAAAAGAGTAAAAACAACAGGGTTGTGGTGATGGGAGACTTCAACTTCCCCAATATTGACTGGGACTCACTTAGTGCCAGGGGCTTAGAAGGAGCATCCAGGAGGGCTTCTTAAAACAATATGTAGATAGTCCAACTAGGGAAGGGGCTGTGTTGGACCTGGTATTGGGGAATGAGCCCGGCCAGGTGGTAGATGTTTCAGTAGGGGAGCATTTCGGTAACAGTGACCACAATTCAGTAAGTTTTAAAGTACTGGTGGACAAGGATAAGAGTGGTCCGAGGATGAATGTGCTAAATTGGGGGAAGGCTAATTATAACAATATTAGGCGGGAACTGAAGAACATAGATTGGGGCGGATGTTTGAGGGCAAATCAACATCTGACATGTGGGAGGCTTTCAAGTGTCAGTTGAAAGGAATACAGGACCGGTATGTTCCTGTGAGGAAGAAAGGTAAATACGGCAATTTTCGGGAACCTTGGATGACGAGTGATATTGTAGGCCTCGTCAAAAAGAAAAAGGAGGCATTTGTCAGGGCTAAAAGGCTGGGAACAGACAAAGCCTGTGTGGAATATAAGGAAAGTAGGAAGGAACTTAAGCAAGGAGTCAGGAGGGCTACAAGGGGTCACGAAAAGTCATTGGCAAATAGGGTTAAGGAAAATCCCAAGGCTTTTTACACGTACATAAAAAGCAAGAGGGTAGCCAGGGAAAGGGTTGGCCCACTGAAGGATAGGCAAGGGAATCTATGTGTGGAGCCAGAGGAAATGGGCGAGGTACTAAATGAATACTTTGCATCAGGATTCACCAAAGAGAAGGAATTGGTAGATGTTGAGTCTGGAGAATGGGGTGTAGATAGCCTGGGTCACATTGTGATCCAAAAAGACGAGGTGTTGGGTGTCTTAAAAAATATTAAGGTAGATAAGTCCCCAGGGCCTGATGGGATCTACCCCAGAATACTGAAGGAGGCTGGAGAGGAAATTGCTGAGGCCTTGCCAGAAATCTTTGGATCCTCGCTGTCTTCAGGGGATGTCCCGGAGGACTGGAGAATAGCCAATGTTGTTCCTCTGTTTAAGAAGGGTAGCAAGGATAATCCCGGGAACTACAGGCCGGTGAGCCTTACTTCAGTGGTAGGGAAATTACTGGAGAGAATTCTTCGAGACAGGATCTACTCCCATTTGGAAGCAAATGGATGTATTAGTGAGAGGCAGCACGGTTTTGTGAAGGGGAGGTCGTGTCACACTAACTTGATAGAGTTTTTCGAGGAGGTTACTAAAATGATTGATGCAGGTAGGGCAGTAGATGTTGTCTATATGGACTTCAGTAAGGCCTTTGACAAGGTCCCTCATGGTAGACTAGTACAAAAGGTGAAGTCACACGGGATCAGGGGTGAGCTGGCAAGGTTGATACAGAACTGGCTAGGCCATAGAAGGCAGAGAGTAGCAATGGAGGGATGCTTTTCTAATTGGAGGGCTGTGACCAGTGGTGTTCCACAGGGATCAGTGCTGGGACATTTGCTCTTTGTAGTATATATAAATGATTTGGAGGAAAATGTAACTGGTCTGATTAGTAAGTTTGCAGACGACACAAAGGTTGGTGGAATTGCGGATAGCGATGAGGACTGTCTGAGGATACAGCAGGATTTAGATTGTCTGGAGACTTGGGCGGAGAGATGGCAGATGGAGTTTAATCTGGACAAATGTGAGGTAATGCATTTTGGAAGGTCTAATGCAGGTAGGGAATATACAGTGAATGGTAGAACCCTCAAGAGTATTGAAAGTCAAAGAGATCTAGGAGTACAGGTCCACAGGTCATTGAAAGGGGCAACACAGGTGGAGAAGGTAGTCAAGAAGGCATACGGCATGCTTGCCTTCATTGGCCGGGGCATTGAGTATAAGAATTGGCAAGTCATGTTGCAGCTGTATAGAACCTTAGTTAGGCCACACTTGGAGTATAGTGTTCAATTCTGGTCGCCACACTACCAGAAGGATGTGGAGGCTTGAGAGAGGGTGCAGAAGAGATTTACCAGAATGTTGCCTGGTATGGAGGGCATAAGCTATGAGGAGCGATTGAATAAACTCGGTTTGTTCTCACTGGAACGAAGGAGGTTGAGGGGAGACCTGATAGAGGTCTACAAAATTATGAGGGGCATAGACAGAGTGGATAGTCAGAGGCTTTTCCCCAGGGTAGAGGGGTCAATTACTAGGGGGCATAGGTTTAAGGTGAGAGGGGCAAGGTTTAGAGTAGATGTACGAGGCAAGTTTTTTACGCAGAGGGTAGTGGGTGCCTGGAACTCGCTACCGGAGGAGGTAGTGGAAGCAGGGACGATAGGGACATTTAAGGGGCATCTTGACAAATATATGAATAGGATGGGAATAGAAGGATACGGACCCAGGAAGTGTAGAAGATTGTAGTTTAGTCGGGCAGCATGGTCGGCACGGGCTTGGAGGGCCGAAGCGCCTGTTCCTGTGCTGTACATTTCTTTGTTCTTTGTTCTTTGTTGTTCAACAAGAGTGATTGACTCAGCGAGAGTGAGTGACTCAGCGAGAGTGAGTGACTCAGCGAGAGTGAGTGACTCAACAAGAGTGAGTGACTCAACAAGAGTGAGTGACTCAACAAGAGTGAGTGACACAGCAAGAGTGAGTGACTCAGCAAGTGTGAGTGATTCAACAAGAGTGAGTGACGCAACAAGAGGGAGTGACACAGCAGGAGTGAGTGACTCAACAAGAGTGAGTGACTCAACAAGAGTGAGTGACTCGGCAAGAGTGAGTGACTCAGCAAGAGTGAGTGACCCAGCGAGAGTGAGTGACTCAGCAAGAGTGAGTGACTCAACAAGAGTGAGTGACTCGGCAAGAGTGAGTGACTCAGCAAGAGTGAGTGACCCAGCGAGAGTGAGTGACTCAGCAAGAGTGAGTGACTCAACAAGAGTGAGTGACTCAGCAAGAGTGAGGGACTCAGCAAGAGTGAGTGACTCAACAAGAGTGAGTGACTCAGCAAGAGTGAGTGACTCAGCAAGAGTGAGTGACTCAATAAGAGTCAGTGACGCAACAAGAGTGAGTGACTCAGCAAGAGTGAGTGACTCAGCAAGAGTGAGTGACTCAATAAGAGTGAGTGACGCAACAAGAGTGAGTGACTCAACAAGAGTGAGTGACCCAGCGAGAGTGAGTGACTCAACAAGAGTGAGTGACTCAGCAAGAGTGAGTGACTCAGCAAGAGTGAGTGACTCAGCAACAGTGAGTGACTCAATAAGAGTGAGTGACTCAATAAGAGTGAGTGACCCAGCGAGAGTGAGTGACTCAGCAAGAGTGAGTGACTCAGCAAGCGTGTGTGACTCAGCAAGAGTGAGTGACTCAACAAGAGTGAGTGACTCAGCGAGAGTGAGTGACTCAACAAGAGTGAGTGACTCAACAAGAGTGAGTGACACAGCAAGAGTGAGTGACTCAGCAAGAGTGAGTGACTCAACAAGAGTGAGTGACTCAACAAGAGTGAGTAACACAGCAAGAGTGAGTGACTCAACTGGAGGGAGTGACACAGCAAGAGTGAGTGACTTAGCAAGAGGGAGTGACACAGCAAGAGTGAGTGACTCAACAAGAGTGAGTGACTCAGCGAGAGTGAGTGACTCAACAAGAGTGAGTGACTCAACAAGAGTGAGTGACCCAGCAACAGTGAGTGACTCAGCAAGAGTGAGTGACTGAACAAGAGTGAGTGACTCAACAAGAGTGAGTAACACAGCAAGTGTGAGTGACTCAACAGGAGGGAGTGACACAGCAAGAGTGAGTGACTCAACAAGAGTGAGTGACTCAACAAGAGTGAGTAACACAGCAAGAGTGAGTGACTGAACAAGAGTGAGTACTCAACAAGAGTGAGTAACACAGCAAGTGTGAGTGACTCAACAGGAGGGAGTGACACAGCAAGAGTGAGTGACTCAACAAGAGTGAGTGACTCAACAAGAGGGAGTGACTCAGCAAGAGTGAGTGACACAGCAAGAGTGAGTGACTCAACAAGAGGGAGTGACACAGCAAGAGTGAGTGACTGAACGAGAGTGAGTAACTCAGCGAGAGTGAGTGACTCAGCGCGAGTGAGTGATTCAGCGCGAGTGAGTGACTCAGCAAGAGTGAGTGCCTCAGCAAGAGTGAGTGACTCAGCAAGAGTGAGTGACACAGCGAGAGTGAGTGCCTCAGCAAGAGTGAGTGCCTCAGCAAGAGTGAGTGACTCAACAAGAGGGAGTGACACAGCAAGAGTGAGTGACTCAGCAAGAGTGAGTGACTCAGCGAGAGTGAGTGACTCAGCGAGAGTGAGTGACTCAACAAGAGTGAGAGACTCAGCAAGAGTGAGTGACTCAACTAGAGGGAGTGACACAGCAAGAGTGACTCAACAAGAGTGAGTGACTCAGCGAGAGTGAGTTACTCAACGAGACTGAGTGACACAACAAGAGTGAGTGACTCAGCAAGAGTGAGTGACTCAACAAGAGTGAGTGACTCAACAAGAGTGAGTGACCCAGCAAGAGTGAGTGACCCAGCAAGAGTGAGTGATCCAGCAAGAGTGAGTGACCCAGCAAGAGTGATTGACCCAGCGAGAGTGAGTGACTCAACAAGAGTGAGTGACTCTGCAAGAGTAAGTGACTCAGCAAGAGTGAGTGACACAGCAAGAGTGAGTGACACAGCGAGAGTGAGTGACTCAGCGAGAGGGAGTGACTCAGCAAGAGGGAGTGACTCAGCAAGAGTGAGTGACTCAGCAAGAGTGAGTGATGCAACAAGAGTGAGTGATGCAACAAGAGCGAGTGACTCATCAAGAGTGAGTGACTCAACAAGAGTGAGTGACTCAACAAGAGTGAGTGACCCAGCAAGAGTGAGTGATGCAACAAGAGTGAGTGACTCAACAAGAGTGAGTGACTCAACAAGAGTGAGTGACCCAGCAAGAGTGAGTGACTCAACAAGAGTGAGTGACTCAACAAGAGTGAGTGATGCAACAAGAGTGAGTGACTCAACAAGAGTGAGTGACTCAACAAGAGTGAGTGACACAGCAACAGTGAGTGACACATGAAGAGTGAGCGACACAGCAAGAGTGAGTGACACAGCAACAGTGAGTGACACATGAAGAGTGAGTGACACAGCAAGAGTGAGTGACGCAGCAAGAGTGAGTGACTCAGCAAGAGTGAGTGACTCAAGAGGACTGGCAGCTCAATGTTCCGGGGTACAGATGCTATAGAAAGGATAGAACAGGAGGTAAGAGAGGAGGGGGAGTGGCGTTTTTGATTGGGGAGAACATCACGGCAGTACTTAGAGGAGATATATCCGAGGGTTCGCCCACTGAGTCTATATGTGTGGAACTGAAAAATAAGAAGGGAGAGATCACCTTGATAGGACTGTACTACAGGCCCCCAAATAGCGGGAAATTGAGGAGCAAATATGTAAGGAGATTACAGATAGCTGCAAGAAAAATAGGGTGGTAATAGTAGGGGTCTGTAACTTTCCCAACGTTGACTGGGACAGCCATAGCATTAGGGGCTTGGATGGAGGGAAATTTGTTGAGTGTATTCAGGAGGAATTACTCATTCAGTATGTGGCTGGACCGACTAGAGAGGGGGCAAAACCTGACCTCGTCTTGGGAAATAAGGAAGGGCAAGTGACAGGAGTGTTAGTGAGGGATCACTTTGGGACAAGTGACCATAACTCCATTAGTTTTAAGATAGCTATGGAGAATGATAGGTCTGGCCCAAGAGTTAAAATTCTTAATTGGGGCAATGCCAATTTTGATGGTATCAGTCAGGAACTTTCAGAGGTAGATTGGGGGAGACTGTTGGCAGGCAAAGGGACGGCTGGTAAATGGGAGGCTTTTACAAATGTGTTAACCAGGGTTCAGGGTAAGCACATTCCTTTTAGAGTGAAGGGCAAGGCTGGTAGAAGTAGGGAACCCTGGATGACTCGAGATATTGAGACTCTGGTCAAAAAGAAGAAGGAGGCATATGATGTACATAAACAACTGGGATCAAGTGGATCCCTTGAAGAGTATAGAGATTGTCGAAATAGAGTTAAGAGGGAAATCAGGAGGGCAAAAAGGGGACATGAAATTGCTTTGGCAAATAATGCAAAGGAGAATCCAAAGAGCTTCTACAGATATATAAAGGGAAAAAGAGTAACTAGGGACAGAGTAGGGCCTCTTAAGGATCAACAAGGACATCTATGTGCAGAGCCACAAGAGTTGGGTGAGATCCTGAATGAATATTTCTCATCGGTATTCACGGTGGAGAAAGGCATGGATGTTAGGAAACTAAAGGAAATAAATAGTGATGTCTTGAGAAGTGTGCGTATTACAGAGGAGGAGGTGCTGGAAGTCTTAAAGCGCATCAAGGTAGATAAATCCCCGGGACCTGATGAAATGTATCCCAGGATGTTGTGGGAGGCTAGGGAGGAAATTGCGGGTCCCCTAACAGAGATATTTGAATCATCGGCAGCCACAGGTGAGGTGCCTGAAGATTGGAGAGTGGCGAATGTTGTGCCCTTGTTTAAGAAGGGCAGCAGGGAAAAGCCTGGGAACTACAGACCGGTGAGCCTAACGTCTGTAGTAGGTAAGTTGCTAGAAGGTATTCTGAGAGACAGGATCTACAAGCATTTAGAGAGGCAAGGACTGATTTGGGGCAGTCAGCATGGCTTTGTGCGTGGAAAATCATGTCTCACAAATTTGATTGAGTTTTTTGAGGGGGTGACCAAGAAGGTAGATGAGGGCAGTGCAGTAGACGTTGTCTACATGGACTTTAGCAAAGCCTTTGACAAGGTACCGCATGGTAGGTTGTTGCAGAAGGTTAAAGCTCACGGGATCCAGGGTGAGGTTGCCAATTGGATTCAAAATTGGCTGGACGACAGAAGGCAGAGGGTGGTTGTAGAGGGTTGTTTTTCAAACTGGAGGCCTGTGACCAGTGATGTGCCTCAGGGATCGGTGCTGGGTCCACTGTTATTTGTGATTTATATTAATGATTTGGATGAGAATTTAGGAGGCATGGTTAGTAAGTTTGCAGATGATACCAAGATTGGTGGCACAGTGGATAGTGAAGAAGGTTATCTAGGATTGCAACGGGATCTTGATCAATTAGGCCAGTGGGCCGACGAATGGCAGATGGAGTTTAATTTAGATAAATGTGAGGTGATGCATTTTGCCAGATCGAATCAGGCCAGGACCTACTTAGTTAATGGTATGGCGTTGGGGAGAGTTATAGAACAAAGAGATCTAGGAGTACAGGTTCATAGCTCCTTGAAGGTGGAGTCGCAGGTGGACAGGGTGGTGAAGAAGGCATTCGGCATGCTTGGTTTCATTGGTCAGAACATTGGATACAGGAGTTGGGACGTCTTGTTGAAGTTGTACAAGACATTGGTACGGCCACACTTGGAATACTGTGTGCAGTTCTGGTCACCCTATTATAGAAAGGACATTATTAAACTAGAAGGAGTGCAGAAAAGATTTACTAGGATGTTACCGGGACTTGATGGTTCGAGTTATAAGGAGAGGCTGGATAGACTGGGACTTTTTTCCCTGGAGTGTCGGAGGCTTAGGGGTGATCTTCTAGAGGTCTATAAAATAATGAAGGGCAGAGATAAGGTAGATAGTCAACACCTTTTCCCAAAGGTAGGGGAGTCTAAAACTAGAGGGCATAGGTTTAAGGTGAGAGGGGAGAGATTCAGAAGGGCCCAGAGGGGCAGTTTCTTCACTCAGAGGGTAGTGAGTGTCTGGAATGTGCTGCCAGAGGTAGTAGTAGAGGCGGATACAATTGTGTCTTTTAAAAAGCATTTAGATAGTTACATGGGTAAGATGGTTAGAGAGGGTTATGGGCCAGGTGCGGGCAACTGGGACTAGCTTAATGGTAAAAACTGGGCGGCATGGACGGTTGGGCCGAAGGGCCTGTTTCCATGCTGTAAACCTCAATGATTCTATGATTCTATGATTCTATGAGTGACTCAACGAGAGTGAGTGACTCAGCGAGAGTGAGTGACTCATCGAGAGTGAGTGACACAGCAAGAGTGAGTGACTCAGCAAGAGTGAGTGACTCAACAAGAGTGAGTAACTCAACGAGAGTGAGTGACACAGCAAGAGTGAGTGACTCAGCAAGAGTGAGTGACTCACCAAGAGTGAGTGACTCGACAAGAGTGAGTGACACAGCAAGAGTGAGTGACTCAACAAGAGTGAGTGACTCAACAAAAGTGAGTGACTCAGCAAGAGTGAGTGACTCAACAAAAGTGAGTGACTCAACAAAAGTGAGTGACTCAACAAGAGTGAGTGACTCAACAAGAGTGAGTGACACAGCAAGAGGCAGTGACTCAGCAAGAGTGAGTGACTCAACAAGAGTGAGTGACTCAACAACAGTGAGTGACGCAGCGAGAGTGAGAGACTCAGCAAGAGTGAGTGACACAGCAAGAGGCAGTGACTCAGCAAGAGTGAGTGACTCAGCAAGAATGAGTGACGCAGCAAGAGTGAGTGACTCAGCAAGAGTGAGTGACGCAACAAGAGTGAGTGACTCAGCAAGAGTGAGAGACTCAGCAAGAGTGAGTGACTCAGCAAGAGTGAGTGACGCAACAAGAGTGAGTGACTCAACAAGAGTGAGTGACACAGCAAGAGGCAGTGACTCAGCAAGAGTGAGTGACACAGCAAGAGTGAGTGACTCAAAAAGAGTGAGTGACTCAACGAGAGTGAGTGACTCAACAAGAGTATGTGACTCAGCAAGAGTGAGTGACTCAACAAGAGTGAGTGACTCAACAAGAGTGAGTGACACAGCAAGAGGCAATGACTCAGCAAGAGTGAGTGACTCAGCAAGAATGAGTGACGCAGCAAGAGTGAGTGACTCAACAAGAGTGAGTGACTCAGCAAGAGTGAGTGACTCAACAAGAATGAGTGACGCAACAAGAGGGAGTGACACAGCAAGAGTGAGTGTCTCAGCAAGAGTGAGTGACACAGCAAGAGTGAGTGACTCAAGAAGAGTGAGTGACTCAACGAGAGTGAGTGACTCAACAAGAGTATGTGACTCAGCAAGAGTGAGTGACTCAACAAGAGTGAGTGACTCAACAAGAGTGAGTGACTCAGCAAGAGTGAGTGACTCAACAAGAGTGAGCGACTCACGAGAGTGAGTGACTCAGCAAGAGTGAGAGACTCAATGAGAGTGAGTGACTCAACAAGAGTGAATGACTCAACAACAGTGAGTGACTCAGCAAGAGTGAGTGACTCAACAAGAGTGAGTGACACAACAAGAGTGAGTGACACAGCAAGAGTGTGTGCCTCAGCAAGAGTGAGTGAATCAGCAAGAGTGAGTGACACAGCAAGAGTGAGTGACACAGCAAGAGTGAGAGACTCACGAGAGTGAGTGACTCAGCAAGAGTGAGTGACTCAGCAAGAGTGACTGACTCAGCAAGAGTGAGTGACACAGCAAGAGTGAGTGACTCAACAAGAGTGAGAGACTCAATGAGAGTGAGTGACTCAACAAGAGTGAGTGACTCAGCAAGAGTGAGTGACTCAACAAGAGTGAGTGACACAACAAGAGTGAGTGACTCAACAAGAGTGAGTGATTCAGCAAGAGTGAGTGACTCAGCAAGAGTGAGTGTCTCAGCAAGACTGAGTGACACAACAAGAGTGGGTGACTCAGCAAGAGTGAGTGACTCAACACGAGTGAGTGACTCAGCAAGAGTGAGTGACTCAGCAAGAGTGAGTGACTCAACACGAGTGAGTGACTCTGCAAGAGTGAGTGACTCAACAAGAGTGAGTGTCTCAGCAAGAGTGAGTGACTCAGCAAAAGTGAGTGACTCAATAAGAGTGAGTGACTCAATAAGAGTGAGTGACTCAGCAAGAGTGAGTGACTCAATACGAGTGAGTGACACAAGAGTGAGTGACTCAACACGAGTGAGTGACTCTGCAAGAGTGAGTGACTCAACAAGAGTGAGTGTCTCAGCAAGAGTGAGTGACTCAGCAAGAGTGAGTGACTCAACAAGAGTGAGTGACTCAACAAGACTGAGTGACACAACAAGAGTGAGTGACTCAACAAGACTGAGTGACACAACAAGAGTGACTGACTCAACAAGAGTGAATGACTCAGCAAGAGTGAGTGACTCAACACGAGTGAGTGACTCAGCAAGAGTGAGTGACTCAACAAGAGTGAGTGACTCAACAAGAGTGAGTGACACAGCAAGAGTGAGTGACTCAGCAAGAGTGAGTGACTCAACAAGAGTGAGTGACTCAACAAGAGTGAGTAACACAGCAAGAGTGAGTGACTCAACTGGAGGGAGTGACACAGCAAGAGTGAGTGACTTAGCAAGAGGGAGTGACACAGCAAGAGTGAGTGACTCAACAAGAGTGAGTGACTCAGCGAGAGTGAGTGACTCAACAAGAGTGAGTGACTCAACAAGAGTGAGTGACCCAGCAACAGTGAGTGACTCAGCAAGAGTGAGTGACTGAACAAGAGTGAGTGACTCAACAAGAGTGAGTAACACAGCAAGTGTGAGTGACTCAACAGGAGGGAGTGACACAGCAAGAGTGAGTGACTCAACAAGAGTGAGTGACTCAACAAGAGTGAGTAACACAGCAAGAGTGAGTGACTGAACAAGAGTGAGTACTCAACAAGAGTGAGTAACACAGCAAGTGTGAGTGACTCAACAGGAGTGAGTGACACAGCAAGAGTGAGTGACTCAACAAGAGTGAGTGACTCAACAAGAGGGAGTGACTCAGCAAGAGTGAGTGACACAGCAAGAGTGAGTGACTCAACAAGAGGGAGTGACACAGCAAGAGTGAGTGACTGAACGAGAGTGAGTAACTCAGCGAGAGTGAGTGACTCAGCGCGAGTGAGTGATTCAGCGCGAGTGAGTGACTCAGCAAGAGTGAGTGCCTCAGCAAGAGTGAGTGACTCAGCAAGAGTGAGTGACACAGCGAGAGTGAGTGCCTCAGCAAGAGTGAGTGCCTCAGCAAGAGTGAGTGACTCAACAAGAGGGAGTGACACAGCAAGAGTGAGTGACTCAGCAAGAGTGAGTGACTCAGCGAGAGTGAGTGACTCAGCGAGAGTGAGTGACTCAACAAGAGTGAGAGACTCAGCAAGAGTGAGTGACTCAACTAGAGGGAGTGACACAGCAAGAGTGACTCAACAAGAGTGAGTGACTCAGCGAGAGTGAGTTACTCAACGAGACTGAGTGACACAACAAGAGTGAGTGACTCAGCAAGAGTGAGTGACTCAACAAGAGTGAGTGACTCAACAAGAGTGAGTGACCCAGCAAGAGTGAGTGACCCAGCAAGAGTGAGTGATCCAGCAAGAGTGAGTGACCCAGCAAGAGTGATTGACCCAGCGAGAGTGAGTGACTCAACAAGAGTGAGTGACTCTGCAAGAGTAAGTGACTCAGCAAGAGTGAGTGACACAGCAAGAGTGAGTGACACAGCGAGAGTGAGTGACTCAGCGAGAGGGAGTGACTCAGCAAGAGGGAGTGACTCAGCAAGAGTGAGTGACTCAGCAAGAGTGAGTGATGCAACAAGAGTGAGTGATGCAACAAGAGCGAGTGACTCATCAAGAGTGAGTGACTCAACAAGAGTGAGTGACCCAGCAAGAGTGAGTGATGCAACAAGAGTGAGTGACTCAACAAGAGTGAGTGACTCAACAAGAGTGAGTGACCCAGCAAGAGTGAGTGACTCAACAAGAGTGAGTGACTCAACAAGAGTGAGTGATGCAACAAGAGTGAGTGACTCAACAAGAGTGAGTGACTCAACAAGAGTGAGTGACACAGCAACAGTGAGTGACACATGAAGAGTGAGCGACACAGCAAGAGTGAGTGACACAGCAACAGTGAGTGACACATGAAGAGTGAGTGACACAGCAAGAGTGAGTGACGCAGCAAGAGTGAGTGACTCAGCAAGAGTGAGTGACTCAAGAGGACTGGCAGCTCAATGTTCCGGGGTACAGATGCTATAGAAAGGATAGAACAGGAGGTAAGAGAGGAGGGGGAGTGGCGTTTTTGATTGGGGAGAACATCACGGCAGTACTTAGAGGAGATATATCCGAGGGTTCGCCCACTGAGTCTATATGTGTGGAACTGAAAAATAAGAAGGGAGAGATCACCTTGATAGGACTGTACTACAGGCCCCCAAATAGCGGGAAATTGAGGAGCAAATATGTAAGGAGATTACAGATAGCTGCAAGAAAAATAGGGTGGTAATAGTAGGGGTCTGTAACTTTCCCAACGTTGACTGGGACAGCCATAGCATTAGGGGCTTGGATGGAGGGAAATTTGTTGAGTGTATTCAGGAGGAATTACTCATTCAGTATGTGGCTGGACCGACTAGAGAGGGGGCAAAACCTGACCTCGTCTTGGGAAATAAGGAAGGGCAAGTGACAGGAGTGTTAGTGAGGGATCACTTTGGGACAAGTGACCATAACTCCATTAGTTTTAAGATAGCTATGGAGAATGATAGGTCTGGCCCAAGAGTTAAAATTCTTAATTGGGGCAATGCCAATTTTGATGGTATCAGTCAGGAACTTTCAGAGGTAGATTGGGGGAGACTGTTGGCAGGCAAAGGGACGGCTGGTAAATGGGAGGCTTTTACAAATGTGTTAACCAGGGTTCAGGGTAAGCACATTCCTTTTAGAGTGAAGGGCAAGGCTGGTAGAAGTAGGGAACCCTGGATGACTCGAGATATTGAGACTCTGGTCAAAAAGAAGAAGGAGGCATATGATGTACATAAACAACTGGGATCAAGTGGATCCCTTGAAGAGTATAGAGATTGTCGAAATAGAGTTAAGAGGGAAATCAGGAGGGCAAAAAGGGGACATGAAATTGCTTTGGCAAATAATGCAAAGGAGAATCCAAAGAGCTTCTACAGATATATAAAGGGAAAAAGAGTAACTAGGGACAGAGTAGGGCCTCTTAAGGATCAACAAGGACATCTATGTGCAGAGCCACAAGAGTTGGGTGAGATCCTGAATGAATATTTCTCATCGGTATTCACGGTGGAGAAAGGCATGGATGTTAGGAAACTAAAGGAAATAAATAGTGATGTCTTGAGAAGTGTGCGTATTACAGAGGAGGAGGTGCTGGAAGTCTTAAAGCGCATCAAGGTAGATAAATCCCCGGGACCTGATGAAATGTATCCCAGGATGTTGTGGGAGGCTAGGGAGGAAATTGCGGGTCCCCTAACAGAGATATTTGAATCATCGGCAGCCACAGGTGAGGTGCCTGAAGATTGGAGAGTGGCGAATGTTGTGCCCTTGTTTAAGAAGGGCAGCAGGGAAAAGCCTGGGAACTACAGACCGGTGAGCCTAACGTCTGTAGTAGGTAAGTTGCTAGAAGGTATTCTGAGAGACAGGATCTACAAGCATTTAGAGAGGCAAGGACTGATTTGGGGCAGTCAGCATGGCTTTGTGCGTGGAAAATCATGTCTCACAAATTTGATTGAGTTTTTTGAGGGGGTGACCAAGAAGGTAGATGAGGGCAGTGCAGTAGACGTTGTCTACATGGACTTTAGCAAAGCCTTTGACAAGGTACCGCATGGTAGGTTGTTGCAGAAGGTTAAAGCTCACGGGATCCAGGGTGAGGTTGCCAATTGGATTCAAAATTGGCTGGACGACAGAAGGCAGAGGGTGGTTGTAGAGGGTTGTTTTTCAAACTGGAGGCCTGTGACCAGTGATGTGCCTCAGGGATCGGTGCTGGGTCCACTGTTATTTGTGATTTATATTAATGATTTGGATGAGAATTTAGGAGGCATGGTTAGTAAGTTTGCAGATGATACCAAGATTGGTGGCACAGTGGATAGTGAAGAAGGTTATCTAGGATTGCAACGGGATCTTGATCAATTAGGCCAGTGGGCCGACGAATGGCAGATGGAGTTTAATTTAGATAAATGTGAGGTGATGCATTTTGCCAGATCGAATCAGGCCAGGACCTACTTAGTTAATGGTATGGCGTTGGGGAGAGTTATAGAACAAAGAGATCTAGGAGTACAGGTTCATAGCTCCTTGAAGGTGGAGTCGCAGGTGGACAGGGTGGTGAAGAAGGCATTCGGCATGCTTGGTTTCATTGGTCAGAACATTGGATACAGGAGTTGGGACGTCTTGTTGAAGTTGTACAAGACATTGGTACGGCCACACTTGGAATACTGTGTGCAGTTCTGGTCACCCTATTATAGAAAGGACATTATTAAACTAGAAGGAGTGCAGAAAAGATTTACTAGGATGTTACCGGGACTTGATGGTTCGAGTTATAAGGAGAGGCTGGATAGACTGGGACTTTTTTCCCTGGAGTGTCGGAGGCTTAGGGGTGATCTTCTAGAGGTCTATAAAATAATGAAGGGCAGAGATAAGGTAGATAGTCAACACCTTTTCCCAAAGGTAGGGGAGTCTAAAACTAGAGGGCATAGGTTTAAGGTGAGAGGGGAGAGATTCAGAAGGGCCCAGAGGGGCAGTTTCTTCACTCAGAGGGTAGTGAGTGTCTGGAATGTGCTGCCAGAGGTAGTAGTAGAGGCGGATACAATTGTGTCTTTTAAAAAGCATTTAGATAGTTACATGGGTAAGATGGTTAGAGAGGGTTATGGGCCAGGTGCGGGCAACTGGGACTAGCTTAATGGTAAAAACTGGGCGGCATGGACGGTTGGGCCGAAGGGCCTGTTTCCATGCTGTAAACCTCAATGATTCTATGATTCTATGATTCTATGAGTGACTCAACGAGAGTGAGTGACTCAGCGAGAGTGAGTGACTCATCGAGAGTGAGTGACACAGCAAGAGTGAGTGACTCAGCAAGAGTGAGTGACTCAACAAGAGTGAGTAACTCAACGAGAGTGAGTGACACAGCAAGAGTGAGTGACTCAGCAAGAGTGAGTGACTCACCAAGAGTGAGTGACTCGACAAGAGTGAGTGACACAGCAAGAGTGAGTGACTCAACAAGAGTGAGTGACTCAACAAAAGTGAGTGACTCAGCAAGAGTGAGTGACTCAACAAAAGTGAGTGACTCAACAAAAGTGAGTGACTCAACAAGAGTGAGTGACTCAACAAGAGTGAGTGACACAGCAAGAGGCAGTGACTCAGCAAGAGTGAGTGACTCAACAAGAGTGAGTGACTCAACAACAGTGAGTGACGCAGCGAGAGTGAGAGACTCAGCAAGAGTGAGTGACACAGCAAGAGGCAGTGACTCAGCAAGAGTGAGTGACTCAGCAAGAATGAGTGACGCAGCAAGAGTGAGTGACTCAGCAAGAGTGAGTGACGCAACAAGAGTGAGTGACTCAGCAAGAGTGAGAGACTCAGCAAGAGTGAGTGACTCAGCAAGAGTGAGTGACGCAACAAGAGTGAGTGACTCAACAAGAGTGAGTGACACAGCAAGAGGCAGTGACTCAGCAAGAGTGAGTGACACAGCAAGAGTGAGTGACTCAAAAAGAGTGAGTGACTCAACGAGAGTGAGTGACTCAACAAGAGTATGTGACTCAGCAAGAGTGAGTGACTCAACAAGAGTGAGTGACTCAACAAGAGTGAGTGACACAGCAAGAGGCAATGACTCAGCAAGAGTGAGTGACTCAGCAAGAATGAGTGACGCAGCAAGAGTGAGTGACTCAACAAGAGTGAGTGACTCAGCAAGAGTGAGTGACTCAACAAGAATGAGTGACGCAACAAGAGGGAGTGACACAGCAAGAGTGAGTGTCTCAGCAAGAGTGAGTGACACAGCAAGAGTGAGTGACTCAAGAAGAGTGAGTGACTCAACGAGAGTGAGTGACTCAACAAGAGTATGTGACTCAGCAAGAGTGAGTGACTCAACAAGAGTGAGTGACTCAACAAGAGTGAGTGACTCAGCAAGAGTGAGTGACTCAACAAGAGTGAGCGACTCACGAGAGTGAGTGACTCAGCAAGAGTGAGAGACTCAATGAGAGTGAGTGACTCAACAAGAGTGAATGACTCAACAACAGTGAGTGACTCAGCAAGAGTGAGTGACTCAACAAGAGTGAGTGACACAACAAGAGTGAGTGACACAGCAAGAGTGTGTGCCTCAGCAAGAGTGAGTGAATCAGCAAGAGTGAGTGACACAGCAAGAGTGAGTGACTCAGCAAGAGTGAGTGTCTCAGCAAGACTGAGTGACACAACAAGAGTGGGTGACTCAGCAAGAGTGACTGACTCAACACGAGTGAGTGACTCAGCAAGAGTGAGTGACTCAGCAAGAGTGAGTGACTCAACACGAGTGAGTGACTCTGCAAGAGTGAGTGACTCAACAAGAGTGAGTGTCTCAGCAAGAGTGAGTGACTCAGCAAAAGTGAGTGACTCAATAAGAGTGAGTGACTCAATAAGAGTGAGTGACTCAGCAAGAGTGAGTGACTCAATACGAGTGAGTGACACAAGAGTGAGTGACTCAACACGAGTGAGTGACTCTGCAAGAGTGAGTGACTCAACAAGAGTGAGTGTCTCAGCAAGAGTGAGTGACTCAGCAAGAGTGAGTGACTCAACAAGAGTGAGTGACTCAACAAGACTGAGTGACACAACAAGAGTGAGTGACTCAACAAGACTGAGTGACACAACAAGAGTGACTGACTCAACAAGAGTGAATGACTCAGCAAGAGTGAGTGACTCAACACGAGTGAGTGACTCAGCAAGAGTGAGTGACTCAACAAGAGTGAGTGACACAACAAGAGTGAGTGACACAGCAAGAGTGTGTGCCTCAGCAAGAGTGAGTGAATCAGCAAGAGTGAGTGACACAGCAAGAGTGAGTGACACAGCAAGAGTGAGAGACTCACGAGAGTGAGTGACTCAGCAAGAGTGAGTGACTCAGCAAGAGTGACTGACTCAGCAAGAGTGAGTGACACAGCAAGAGTGAGTGACTCAACAAGAGTGAGAGACTCAATGAGAGTGAGTGACTCAACAAGAGTGAGTGACTCAGCAAGAGTGAGTGACTCAACAAGAGTGAGTGACACAACAAGAGTGAGTGACTCAACAAGAGTGAGTGATTCAGCAAGAGTGATTGACTCAGCAAGAGTGTGTGTCTCAGCAAGACTGAGTGACACAACAAGAGTGGGTGACTCAGCAAGAGTGAGTGACTCAACACGAGTGAGTGACTCAGCAAGAGTGAGTGACTCAGCAAGAGTGAGTGACTCAACACGAGTGAGTGACTCTGCAAGAGTGAGTGACTCAACAAGAGTGAGTGTCTCAGCAAGAGTGAGTGACTCAGCAAAAGTGAGTGACTCAATAAGAGTGAGTGACTCAATAAGAGTGAGTGACTCAGCAAGAGTGAGTGACTCAATACGAGTGAGTGACTCAGCAAGAGTGAGTGACTCAACAAGAGTGAGTGTCTCAGCAAGAGTGAGTGACTCAGCAAGAGTGAGTGACTCAACAAGAGTGAGTGACTCAACAAGACTGAGTGACACAAGAGTGAGTGACTCAACAAGAGTGAGTGATTCAGCAAGAGTGATTGACTCAGCAAGAGTGTGTGTCTCAGCAAGACTGAGTGACACAACAAGAGTGGGTGACTCAGCAAGAGTGAGTGACTCAACACGAGTGAGTGACTCAGCAAGAGTGGGTGACTCAGCAAGAGTGAGTGACTCAACACGAGTGAGTGACTCAGCAAGAGTGAGTGACTCAGCAAGAGTGAGTGACTCAACACGAGTGAGTGACTCTGCAAGAGTGAGTGACTCAACAAGAGTGAGTGTCTCAGCAAGAGTGAGTGACTCAGCAAAAGTGAGTGACTCAATAAGAGTGAGTGACTCAATAAGAGTGAGTGACTCAGCAAGAGTGAGTGACTCAATACGAGTGAGTGACTCAGCAAGAGTGAGTGACTCAACAAGAGTGAGTGTCTCAGCAAGAGTGAGTGACTCAGCAAGAGTGAGTGACTCAACAAGAGTGAGTGACTCAACAAGACTGAGTGACACAAGAGTGAGTGACTCAACAAGACTGAGTGACACAACAAGAGTGACTGACTCAACAAGAGTGAATGACTCAGCAAGAGTGAGTGACTCAACACGAGTGAGTGACTCAGCAAGAGTGAGTGACTCAACACGAGTGAGTGACTCAGCAAGAGTCAGTGACTCAGCAGGAGTGAGTGACTCAACAAGAGTGAGTGACTCACGAGAGTGAGTGACTCAGCAAGAGTGAGAGACTCAATGAGAGTGAGTGACTCAACAAGAGTGAGTGTCTCAGCAAGAGTGAGTGACTCAGCAAGAGTGAGTGACTCAGCAAGAGTGACAAAGCGAGAGTGAGTGACGCAGCGAGAGTGACACAGCAAGAGTGAGTGACTCAGCAAGAGTGAGTGACTCAACACGAGTGAGTGACTCAGCAAGAGTGAGTGACTCAGCAAGAGTGAGAGACTCAGCAAGAGTGAGTGACTCAGCAAGAGTGAGTGACGCAACAAGAGTGAGTGACTGAACAAGAGTGAGTGACACAGCAAGAGTGAGTGACTCAGCAAGAGTGAGTGACGCAACAAGAGTGAGTGACTCAACAAGAGTGAGTGACACAGCAAGAGGCAATGACTCAGCAAGAGTGAGTGACTCAGCAAGAGTGAGTGACGCAACAAGAGTGAGTGACTCAACAAGAGTGAGTGACTCAGCAAGAGTGAGAGATTCAGCAAGAGTGAGTGACTCAGCAAGAGTGAGTGACGCAACAAGAGTGAGTGACTCAACAAGAGTGAGTGACACAGCAAGAGGCAATGACTCAGCAAGAGTGAGTGACTCAGCAAGAATGAGTGACACAGCAAGAGTGAGTGACTCAACAAGAATGAGTGACGCAACAAGAGGGAGTGACACAGCAAGAGTGAGTGTCTCAGCAAGAGTGAGTGACACAGCAAGAGTGAGTGACTCAAGAAGAGTGAGTGACTCAACGAGAGTGAGTGACTCAACAAGAGTATGTGACTCAGCAAGAGTGAGTGACTCAACAAGAGTGAGTGACTCAACAAGAGTGAGTGACTCAGCAAGAGTGAGTGACTCAACAAGAGTGAGTGACTCACGTGAGTGAGTGACTCAGCAAGAGTGAGAGACTCAATGAGAGTGAGTGACTCAACAAGAGTGAGTGACTCAACAACAGTGAGTGACTCAGCAAGAGTGAGTGACTCAACAAGAGTGAGTGACACAACAAGAGTGAGTGACACAGCAAGAGTGTGTGCCTCAGCAAGAGTGAGTGAATCAGCAAGAGTGAGTGACACAGCAAGAGTGAGTGACACAGCAAGAGTGAGAGACTCACGAGAGTGAGTGACTCAGCAAGAGTGAGTGACTCAACAAGAGTGAGAGACTCAATGAGAGTGAGTGACTCAACAAGAGTGAGTGACTCAACAAGAGTGAGTGACACAACAAGAGTGAGTGACTCAACAAGAGTGAGTGATTCAGCAAGAGTGAGTGACTCAGCAAGAGTGAGTGTCTCAGCAAGACTGAGTGACACAACAAGAGTGGGTGACTCAGCAAGAGTGAGTGACTCAACACGAGTGAGTGACTCAGCAAGAGTGAGTGACTCAGCAAGAGTGAGTGACTCAACACGAGTGAGTGACTCTGCAAGAGTGAGTGACTCAACAAGAGTGAGTGTCTCAGCAAGAGTGAGTGACTCAGCAAGAGTGAGTGACTCAATAAGAGTGAGTGACTCAATAAGAGTGAGTGACTCAGCAAGAGTGAGTGACTCAATACGAGTGAGTGACTCAGCAAGAGTGAGTGACTCAACAAGAGTGAGTGTCTCAGCAAGAGTGAGTGACTCAGCAAGAGTGAGTGACTCAACAAGAGTGAGTGACTCAACAAGACTGAGTGACACAACAAGAGTGAGTGACTCAACAAGACTGAGTGACACAACAAGAGTGACTGACTCAACAAGAGTGAGTGACTCAGCAAGAGTGAGTGACTCAACACGAGTGAGTGACTCAGCAAGAGTCAGTGACTCAGCAGGAGTGAGTGACTCAACAAGAGTGAGTGACTCACGAGAGTGAGTGACTCAGCAAGAGTGAGAGACTCAATGAGAGTGAGTGACTCAACAAGAGTGAGTGTCTCAGCAAGAGTGAGTGACTCAGCAAGAGTGAGTGACTCAGCAAGAGTGACAAAGCGAGTGAGTGACGCAGCGAGAGTGACACAGCAAGAGTGAGTGACTCAGCAAGAGTGAGTGACTCAACACGAGTGAGTGACTCAGCAAGAGTGAGTGACTCAACAAGAGTGAGTGTCTCAGGAAGAGTGAGTGACACAGCAAGAGTGAGTCACACAACAAGAGTGAGTGACTGAACAAGAGTGAGTGATTCAGCAAGAGTGAGGGACTCAACAAGAGTGAGTGACACAGCAAGAGTGAATGACTCAGCAAGAGTAGGTGACTCAGCGAGAGTGAGTGACTCAACAAGAGTGAGTGACTCAGCAAGAGTGAGTGCCTCAGCAAGAGTGAGTGAATCAGCGAGAGTGAGTGACTCAACAAGAGTGAGTGTCTCAGCTAGAGTGAGTGTCTCAGCAAGAGTGAGTGACGCAACAAGAGTGAGGGACAGCAAGAGTGAGTGACTCAGCAAGAGTGAGTGACTCAACAAGAGTGAGTGTCTCAGGAAAAGTGAGTGACTCAACAAGAGTGAGTGACTCAGCGAGAGTGAGTGACTCAATGAGTGTGAGTGACTCAGCAAGAGTGAGTGAATCAGCAAGAGTGAGTGACTCAACAAGAGTGAGTGTCTCAGCTAGAGTGAGTGTCTCAGCAAGAGTGAGTGACGCAACAAGAGTGAGTGTCTCAGCTAGAGTGAGTGTCTCAGCAAGAGTGAGTGACTCAACAAGAGTGGGTGACAGCAAGAGTGAGTGACTCAGCAAGAGTGAGTGACTCAGCAAGAGTGGGTGACGCAGCGAGAGTGAGTGACTCAGCGAGAGTGAGTGACTCAGCGAGAGTGAGTGACGCAGCGACAGTGAGGGACGCAGCAAGAGTGGGTGACTCAGCAAGAGTGAGTGACTCAGCGAGAGTGAGTGACTCAGCGATAGTGAGTGACACAGCAAGAGTGAGTTATTGAACAAGAGTGAGTGACTGAACAAGAGTGAGTGACTCAGGAAGAGTGAGTGATTGAACAAGAGTGAGTGACTGAACAAGAGTGAGTGACACAGCAAGAGTGAATGACTCAACAAGAGTGAGTGACCCAGCAAGAGTGAGTGACTCAACAAGAGTGAGTGCCTCAGCAAGAGTGAGTGCCTCAGCAAGAGTGAGTGAATCAGCGAGAGTGAGTGACTCAGCGACAGTGAGTGACTCAAAAAGAGTGAGTGACACAGCAAGAGTGAGTGACTCGGCAAGAGTGAGTGACTCAGCAAGAGTGAGTGACAGCGAGAGTGAGTGACACAGCAAGAGTGAGTGACTGAACAAGAGTGAGTGACTGAACAAGAGTGAGTGACTCAGCAAGAGTGAATGACTAAACAAGAGTGAGTGACTCAGCAAGAGTGAGTGCCTCAGCAAGAGTGAGTGACTCAGCAAGAGTGAGTGACTCAGCGATAGTGAGTGACTCAGCAAGAGTGAGTGACTGAACAAGAGTGAATGACTGAACAACAGTGAGTGACTCAGCGAGAGTGAGTGACTCAACGAGAGTGAGTGACTCAGTGAGAGTGAGTGACTCAACATGAGTGAGTGACTCAACAAGAGTGAGTGACTCAGCGAAAGGGAGTGACACAGCAAGAGTGAGTGACTCAGTGAGAGTGAGTGACTCAACAAGAGTGAGTGACTCAGCGAGAGTGAGTGACACAGCAAGAGTGAGTGACTCAACGAGAGTGAGTGACACAGCAAGTGTGAGTGACTCAACAAGAGTGAGTGACTCAACAATAGTGAGTGACTCAGCGAGAGTGAGGGACACAGCAAGAGTGAGTGACTCAACGAGAGTGAATGACTCAGCGAGAGTGAGTGACTCAGCGATAGTGAGTGACTCAGCAAGAGTGAGTGACTCAGCAAGAGTGAGTGACGCAACAAGAGTGAGGGACAGCAAGAGTGAGTGACTCAGCAAGAGTGAGTAACTCAGCAAGAGTGAGTGACAGCAAGAGTGAGTGACTCAGCAAGAGTGAGTGACTCAGCAAGAGTGAGTGAAGCAGCAAGAGTGAGTGACTCAACAAGAGTGAGTGACTCAGCGAGAGTGAGTGACACAGCAAGAGTGAGTGACTCAACGAGAGTGAGTGATACAGCAAGTGTGAGTGACTCAACAAGAGTGAGTGACTCAACAAGAGTGAGTGACTCAGCGAGAGTGAGTGACTCAGTGATCGTGAGTGACTCAGCAAGAGTGTGTGACACAGCAAGAGCGAGTGACAGAACAAGAGTAGTGACTCAGCAAGAGTGAGTGACACAGCAAGAGTGAGTGACTCAGCGAGAGTGAGTGACTCAACGAGAGTGAGTGACACAGCGAGAGTGAGGGACTCAACAAGAGTGAGTGACTGAACAAGAGTGAATGACTCAGCAAGAATGAGTGCCTCAGCAAGAGTGAGTGACTCAGCAAGAGTGAGTGACTCAACAAGAGTGAGTGACTCAGCAAGAGTGAGTGACTCAACAAGAGTGAGTGACTCAACAAGAGTGAGTGCCTCAGCAAGAGTGAGTGAATCAGCGAGAGTGAGTGACTCAAAAAGAGTGAGTGACACAGCAAGAGTGAGTTACTCAAAAAGAGTGAGTGACTCGGCAAGAGTGAGTGACTCAGCAAGAGTGAGTGACTCAGCAAGAGTGAGTGACACAGCAAGAGTGAGTGACTGAACAAGAGTGAGTGACTGAACAAGAGTGAGTGACTCAGCAAGAGTGAGTGACTAAACATGAGTGAGTGACTCAGCAAGAGTGAGTGCCTCAGCGAGAGTGAGTGATTCAGCAAGAGTGAGTGCCTCAGCAAGAGTGAGTGACACAGCAAGGGTGAGTGACTCAGCAAGAGTGAGTGACTCAGCAAGAGTGAGTGACTCAACAAGAGTGAGTGACCCAGCAAGAGTGAGTGACACAGCAAGAGTGAGTGACTGAACAAGAGTGAGTGACTGAACAAGAGTGAGTGACTCAGCAAGAGTGAGGGACTCAACAAGAGTGAGTGACTCAGCAAGAGTGAGTGACACAGCAAGAGTGAGTGACTGAACAAGAGTGAGTGACTGAACAAGAGTGAGTGACTCAGCAAGAGTGAGTGACTAAACAAGAGTGAGTGACTCAGCAAGTGTGAGTGACTCAACAAGAGTGAGTGACACAGCAAGAGTGAGTGACTCAGCAAGAGTGAGTGACTCAACAAGAGTGAGTGACTCAACAACAGGGAGTGACACAGCAAGAGTGAGTGAGTCAGCGAGAGTGAGTGACACAGCGAGAGTGAGTGACACAGCGAGAGTGAGTGACTCAGCAAGAGTGAGTGACTCAACAAGAGTGAGTGACACAGCAAGAGTGAGTGCCTCAGCAAGAGTGAGTGACTCAGCAAGAGTGAGTGACTCAACAAGAGTGTGTGACTCAGCAAGAGTGAGTGACTCAGCAAGAGTGAGTGACTCACGAGAGTGAGTGACTCAGCAAGAGTGAATGACACAGCAAGTGTGAATGACTCAGCGAGAGTGAGTGACACAGCAAGAGTGACTCAACAAGAGTGAGTGACTCAACAAGAGTGAGTGACTCAACAAGAGGGAGTGACACAGCAAGAGTGAGTGACTCAGCAAGAGTCAGTGACTCACGAGAGTGAGTGACTCAACGAGAGTGAGTGACTCAGCGAAAGTGAGTGACACAGCGAGAGTGAGTGACTCAGCGAGAGTGAGTGACACAGCGAGAGTGAGTGACTCAGCGAGAGTGAGTGACTCAGCAAGAGTGAGGGACTCAGCAAGAGTGAGTGACTCAGCGATTGTGAGTGACTCAGCGAGAGTGAGTGCCTCACAAGAGTGAGTGACTCACAAGAGTGAGTGACTCAACAAGAATGAGTGACTCAGCAAGAGTGAGTGACTCACAAGAGTGTGTGAATCAGCGAGAGTGAGTGACTCAGCGAGAGTGAGTCACTCAGCAAGAGTGAGTGACTCAGCAAGAGTGAGGGACTCAGCAAGAGTGTGTGACTCAACGAGAGTGAGTGACTCAACGAGAGTGAGTGACTCAGCAAGAGTGAGTGCCTCAGCGAGAGTGAGTGATTCAGCAAGAGTGAGTGCCTCAGCAAGAGTGAGTGACACAGCAAGGGTGAGTGACTCAGCAAGAGTGAGTGACTCAGCAAGAGTGAGTGACTCAACAAGAGTGAGTGACCCAGCAAGAGTGAGTGACACAGCAAGAGTGAGTGACTGAACAAGAGAGAGTGACTGAACAAGAGTGAGTGACTCAGCAAGAGTGAGGGACTCAACAAGAGTGAGTGACTCAGCAAGAGTGAGTGACACAGCAAGAGTGAGTGACTGAACAAGAGTGAGTGACTGAACAAGAGTGAGTGACTCAGCAAGAGTGAGTGACTAAACAAGAGTGAGTGACTCAGCAAGAGTGAGTGCCTCAGCGAGAGTGAGTGACTCAGCAAGAGTGAGTGCCTCAGCGAGAGTGAGTGACTCAGCAAGAGTGAGTGCCTCAGCAAGAGTGAGTGACACAGCAAGGGTGAGTGACTCAACACGAGTGACTCAGCGAGAGTGAGTGACACAGCGAGAGTGAGTGACTCAACGAGAGTGAGTGACTCAACGAGAGTGAGTGACTCAGCGAGAGTGAGTGACTCAACAAGATTGAGTGACTCAACAAGAGTGAGTGACTCAGCGAAAGTGAGTGACACAAGAGTGAGTGACTCAGTGAGAGTGAGTGACTCAACAACAGTGAGTGACTCAGCGAGAGTGAGTGACACAGCAAGAGTGAGTGACTCAACGAGAGTGAGTGACACAGCAAGAGTGAGTGACTCAACAAGAGTGAGTGACTCAGCAAGAGTGAGTGACTAAACAAGAGTGAGTGACTCAGCAAGAGTGAGTGCCCCAGCAAGAGTGAGTGCCTCAGCGAGAGTGAGTGCCTCAGCGAGAGTGAGTGACACAGCAAGAGTGAGTGACTCAACAAGAGTGAGTGACTCAACACGAGTGACTCAGCGAGAGTGAGTGACACAGCGAGAGTGAGTGACTCAACGAGAGTGAGTGACTCAGCGAGAGTGAGTGACTCAACAAGATTGAGTGACTCAACAAGAGTGAGTGACTCAGCGAAAGTGAGTGACACAAGAGTGAGTGACTCAGTGAGAGTGAGTGACTCAGCGAGAGTGAGTGACACAGCAAGAGTGAGTGACTCAACGAGAGTGAGTGACACAGCAAGAGTGAGTGACTCAACGAGAGTGAGTGACTCAACGAGAGTGAGTGACTCAGCGAGAGTGAGTGACTCAACAAGAGTGAGTGACTCAACAAGAGTGAGTGACTCAGCGAGAGTGAGTGACACAGCAAGAGTGAGTGACTCAGCGAGAGTGAGTGACTCAACAAGAGTGAGTGACTCAACAAGAGTGAGTGACTCAGCGAGAGTGAATGACTCAGCGAGAGTGATTGACTCAGCGAGAGTGAGTGACTCAGCGAGATTGAGTGACTCAACAAGAGTGAGTGACTCAGCGAGAGTGAGTGACTCAACAAGAGTGAGTGACTCAGCGAGAGTGAGTGACACAGCAAGAGTGAGTGACTCAGCGAGAGTGAGTGACTCAGCGAGAGTGAGTGACTCAACAATGGTGAGTGACTCAGCGAGAGTGAGTGACTCAGCAAGAGTGAGTGACTCAGCAAGAGTGAGTGACACAGCAAGAGTGAGTGACTGAACAAGAGTGAGTGACTGAACAAGAGTGAGTGACTCAGCAAGTGTGAGTGACTAAACAAGAGTGAGTGACTCAGCAAGAGTGAGTGACTCAGCAAGAGTGAGTGCCTCAGCGAGAGTGAGTGACTCAACAAGAGTGAGTGACTCAGCAAGAGTGAGTGCCTCAGCAAGAGTGAGTGAATCAGCGAGAGTGAGTGACTCAGCAAGAGTGAGTGACTCAGCGAGAGTGAGTGACTCAACAAGAGTGAGTGACTCAACAAGAGTGAGTGACTCAGCGAGAGTGAATGACACAGCAAGAGTGATTGACTCAGCGAGAGTGAGTGACTCAGCGAGATTGAGTGACTCAACAAGAGTGAGTGACTCAGCGAGAGTGAGTGACTCAACAAGAGTGAGTGACTCAGCGAGAGTGAGTGACACAGCAACAGTGAGTGACTCAGCGAGAGTGAGTGACTCAGCGAGAGTGAGTGACTCAACAAGGGTGAGTGACTCAGCGAGAGTGAGTGACTCAGCAAGAGTGAGTGACTCAGCAAGAGTGAGTGACACAGCAAGAGTGAGTGACTGAACAAGAGTGCGTGACTGAACAAGAGTGAGTGACTCAGCAAGTGTGAGTGACTAAACAAGAGTGAGTGACTCAGCAAGAGTGAGTGCCTCAGCAAGAGTGAGTGCCTCAGCGAGAGTGAGTGACTCAACAAGAGTGAGTGACTCAGCAAGAGTGAGTGCCTCAGCAAGAGTGAGTGAATCAGCGAGAGTGAGTGACTCAAAAAGAGTGAGTGACACAGCAAGAGTGAGTTACTCAAAAAGAGTGAGTGACTCAGCAAGAGTGAGTGACTCAGCAAGAGTGAGTGACTGAACAACAGTGACTGACTGAACAAGAGTGAGTGACTCAGCAAGAGTGAGTGACTAAACAAGAGTGAGTGACTCAGCAAGAGTGAGTGCCTCAGCAAGAGTGAGTGCCTCAGCGAGAGTGAGTGACTCAGCAAGAGTGAGTGCCTCAGCAAGAGTGAGTGACACAGCAAGAGTGAGTGACTCAACAAGAGTGAGTGACTCAACACGAGTGACTCAGCGAGAGTGAGTGACACAGCGAGAGTGAGTGACGCAACGAGAGTGAGTGACTCAACGAGAGTGAGTGACTCAGCGAGAGTGAGTGACTCAACAAGATTGAGTGACTCAACAAGAGTGAGTGACTCAACAAGAGTGAGTGACTCAGCGAAAGTGAGTGACACAAGAGTGAGTGACTCAGTGAGAGTGAGTGACTCAACAAGAGTGAGTGACTCAGCGAGAGTGAGTGACACAGCAAGAGTGAGTGACTCAACGAGAGTGAGTGACTCAACAAGAGTGAGTGACTCAGCGAGAGTGAGTGACACAGCAAGAGTGAGTGACTGAACAAGAGTGAGTGACTGAACAAGAGTGAGTGACTCAGCAAGAGTGAGTGACTAAACATGAGTGAGTGACTCAGCAAGAGTGAGTGCCTCAGCGAGAGTGAGTGATTCAGCAAGAGTGAGTGCCTCAGCAAGAGTGAGTGACACAGCAAGGGTGAGTGACTCAGCAAGAGTGAGTGACTCAGCAAGAGTGAGTGACTCAACAAGAGTGAGTGACCCAGCAAGAGTGAGTGACACAGCAAGAGTGAGTGACTGAACAAGAGTGAGTGACTGAACAAGAGTGAGTGACTCAGCAAGAGTGAGGGACTCAACAAGAGTGAGTGACTCAGCAAGAGTGAGTGACACAGCAAGAGTGAGTGACTGAACAAGAGTGAGTGACTGAACAAGAGTGAGTGACTCAGCAAGAGTGAGTGACTAAACAAGAGTGAGTGACTCAGCAAGGGTGAGTGCCTCAGCGAGAGTGAGTGACTCAGCAAGAGTGAGTGCCTCAGCGACAGTGAGTGACTCAGCAAGAGTGAGTGCCTCAGCAAGAGTGAGTGACACAGCAAGGGTGAGTGACTCAACACGAGTGACTCAGCGAGAGTGAGTGACACAGCGAGAGTGAGTGACTCAACGAGAGTGAGTGACTCAACGAGAGTGAGTGACTCAGCGAGAGTGAGTGACTCAACAAGATTGAGTGACTCAACAAGAGTGAGTGACTCAGCGAAAGTGAGTGACACAAGAGTGAGTGACTCAGTGAGAGTGAGTGACTCAACAACAGTGAGTGACTCAGCGAGAGTGAGTGACACAGCAAGAGTGAGTGACTCAACGAGAGTGAGTGACACAGCAAGAGTGAGTGACTCAACAAGAGTGAGTGACTCAGCAAGAGTGAGTGACTCAGCAAGAGTGAGTGACTAAACAAGGGTGAGTGACTCAGCAAGAGTGAGTGCCCCAGCAAGAGTGAGTGCCTCAGCGAGAGTGAGTGCCTCAGCGAGAGTGAGTGACACAGCAAGAGTGAGTGACTCAACAAGAGTGAGTGACTCAACACGAGTGACTCAGCGAGAGTGAGTGACACAGCGAGAGTGAGTGACTCAACGAGAGTGAGTGACTCAGCGAGAGTGAGTGATTCAGCAAGAGTGAGTGCCTCAGCAAGAGTGAGTGACACAGCAAGGGTGAGTGACTCAGCAAGAGTGAGTGACTCAGCAAGAGTGAGTGACTCAACAAGAGTGAGTGACCCAGCAAGAGTGAGTGACACAGCAAGAGTGAGTGACTGAACAAGAGTGAGTGACTGAACAAGAGTGAGTGACACAGCAAGAGTGAGTGACTGAACAAGAGTGAGTGACTGAACAAGAGTGAGTGACTCAGCAAGAGTGAGTGACTAAACATGAGTGAGTGACACAGCAAGAGTGAGTGCCTCAGCGAGAGTGAGTGACTCAGCAAGAGTGAGTGCCTCAGCAAGAGTGAGTGACACAGCAAGGGTGAGTGACTCAGCAAGAGTGAGTGACTCAGCAAGAGTGAGTGACTCAACAAGAGTGAGTGACCCAGCAAGAGTGAGTGACACAGCAAGAGTGAGTGACTGAACAAGAGTGAGTGACTGAACAAGAGTGAGTGACTCAGCAAGAGTGAGGGACTCAACAAGAGTGAGTGACTCAGCAAGAGTGAGTGACACAGCAAGAGTGAGTGACTGAACAAGAGTGAGTGACTGAACAAGAGTGAGTGACTCAGCAAGAGTGAGTGACTAAACAAGAGTGAGTGACTCAGCAAGAGTGAGTGCCTCAGCGAGAGTGAGTGACTCAGCAAGAGTGAGTGCCTCAGCGAGAGTGAGTGACTCAGCAAGAGTGAGTGCCTCAGCAAGAGTGAGTGACACAGCAAGGGTGAGTGACTCAACACGAGTGACTCAGCGAGAGTGAGTGACACAGCGAGAGTGAGTGACTCAACGAGAGTGAGTGACTCAACGAGAGTGAGTGACTCAGCGAGAGTGAGTGACTCAACAAGATTGAGTGACTCAACAAGAGTGAGTGACTCAGCGAAAGTGAGTGACACAAGAGTGAGTGACTCAGTGAGAGTGAGTGACTCAACAACAGTGAGTGACTCAGCGAGAGTGAGTGACACAGCAAGAGTGAGTGACTCAACGAGAGTGAGTGACACAGCAAGAGTGAGTGACTCAACAAGAGTGAGTGACTCAGCAAGAGTGAGTGACTCAGCAAGAGTGAGTGACTAAACAAGAGTGAGTGACTCAGCAAGAGTGAGTGCCCCAGCAAGAGTGAGTGCCTCAGCGAGAGTGAGTGCCTCAGCGAGAGTGAGTGACACAGCAAGAGTGAGTGACTCAACAAGAGTGAGTGACTCAACACGAGTGACTCAGCGAGAGTGAGTGACACAGCGAGAGTGAGTGACTCAACGAGAGTGAGTGACTCAACGAGAGTGAGTGACTCAGCGAGAGTGAGTGACTCAACAAGATTGAGTGACTCAACAAGAGTGAGTGACTCAGCGAAAGTGAGTGACACAAGAGTGAGTGACTCAGTGAGAGTGAGTGACTCAGCGAGAGTGAGTGACACAGCAAGAGTGAGTGACTCAACGAGAGTGAGTGACACAGCAAGAGTGAGTGACTCAACGAGAGTGAGTGACTCAACGAGAGTGAGTGACTCAGCGAGAGTGAGTGACTCAACAAGAGTGAGTGACTCAACAAGAGTGAGTGACTCAGCGAGAGTGAGTGACACAGCAAGAGTGAGTGACTCAGCGAGAGTGAGTGACTCAACAAGAGTGAGTGACTCAACAAGAGTGAGTGACTCAGCGAGAGTGAATGACACAGCAAGAGTGATTGACTCAGCGAGAGTGAGTGACTCAGCGAGATTGAGTGACTCAACAAGAGTGAGTGACTCAGCGAGAGTGAGTGACTCAACAAGAGTGAGTGACTCAGCGAGAGTGAGTGACACAGCAAGAGTGAGTGACTCAGCGAGAGTGAGTGACTCAGCGAGAGTGAGTGACTCAACAATGGTGAGTGACTCAGCGAGAGTGAGTGACTCAGCAAGAGTGAGTGACTCAGCAAGAGTGAGTGACACAGCAAGAGTGAGTGACTGAACAAGAGTGAGTGACTGAACAAGAGTGAGTGACTCAGCAAGTGTGAGTGACTAAACAAGAGTGAGTGACTCAGCAAGAGTGAGTGCCTCAGCGAGAGTGAGTGACTCAACAAGAGTGAGTGACTCAGCAAGAGTGAGTGCCTCAGCAAGAGTGAGTGAATCAGCGAGAGTGAGTGACTCAGCAAGAGTGAGTGACTCAGCGAGAGTGAGTGACTCAACAAGATTGAGTGACTCAGCGAGAGTGAATGACACAGCAAGAGTGATTGACTCAGCGAGAGTGAGTGACTCAGCGAGATTGAGTGACTCAACAAGAGTGAGTGACTCAGCGAGAGTGAGTGACTCAACAAGAGTGAGTGACTCAGCGAGAGTGAGTGACACAGCAAGAGTGAGTGACTCAGCGAGAGTGAGTGACTCAGCGAGAGTGAGTGACTCAACAAGAGTCAGTGACTCAGCGAGAGTGAGTGACTCAGCAAGAGTGAGTGACACAGCAAGAGTGAGTGACTGAACAAGAGTGAGTGACTGAACAAGAGTGAGTGACTGAACAAGAGTGAGTGACTCAGCAAGTGTGAGTGACTAAACAAGAGTGAGTGACTCAGCAAGAGTGAGTGCCTCAGCAAGAGTGAGTGCCTCAGCGAGAGTGAGTGACTCAACAAGAGTGAGTGACTCAGCAAGAGTGAGTGCCTCAGCAAGAGTGAGTGAATCAGCGAGAGTGAGTGACTCAAAAAGAGTGAGTGACACAGCAAGAGTGAGTTACTCAAAAAGAGTGAGTGACTCAGCAAGAGTGAGTGACTCAGCAAGAGTGAGTGACTCAGCAAGAGTGAGTGACTCAACAAGAGTGAGTGACTCAAAAAGAGTGAGTGACACAGCAAGAGTGAGTTACTCAAAAAGAGTGAGTGACTCAGCAAGAGTGAGTGACTCAGCAAGAGTGAGTGACACAGCAAGAGTGAGTGACTAAACAAGAGTGAGTGACTCAGCAAGAGTGAGTGCCTCAGCAAGAGTGAGTGACTAAACAAGAGTGAGTGACTCAGCAAGAGTGAGTGCCTCAGCAAGAGTGAGTGCCTCAGCGAGAGTGAGTGACTCAGCAAGAGTGAGTGACTCAGCAAGAGTGAGTGACTCAGCAAGAGTGAGTGACTCAGCAAGAGTGAATCTCAACAAGAGTGAGTGACTCAGCAAGAGTGAGTGACGCAGCAAGAGTGAGTGACTCAACAAGAGTGAGTGACTCAAGAAGAGTGAGTGACTCAGCAAGAGTGAGTCTTAACAAGAGTGAGTGACTCAGCAAGAGTGAGTGACTCAGCGAGAGTGAGTGACTCAGCGAGAGAGAGTGACTCAACAACAGTGATTGACTCACAAGAGTGAGTGACTCAACAAGAGTGAGTGACTCAGCAAGAGTGAGTGACTCAACAAAAGTGAGTTACTCAACAAGAGTGAGTCACTCAGCGAGAGTGAGTGACTCAGCAAGAGTGAGTGACTCACAAGAGTGAGTGACTCAACAAGAGTGATTGACTCAGCAAGAGTGACTCAACAAGAGTGTGTGACTCAACAAGAGTGTGTGACTCAACAAGAGTGAGTGACTCAGCAAGAGTGAGTGACTCAGCGAGAGTGAATGACTCAGCGAGAGTGAGTGACTCAGCAAGAGTGAGTGACTCAGCAAGAGTGACTGACTCAGCAAGAGTCAGTGACTCACAAGAGTGAGTGACTCAGCAAGAGTGAGTGACTCAGCAAGTGTGAGTGACTCAACAAGAGTGAGTGACACAGCAAGAGTGAGTGACTCAGCAAGAGTGAGTGACTCAACAAGAGTGAGTGACTCAACAACAGGGAGTGACACAGCAAGAGTGAGTGAGTCAGCGAGAGTGAGTGACACAGCGAGAGTGAGTGACACAGCGAGAGTGAGTGACTCAGCAAGAGTGAGTGACTCAACAAGAGTGAGTGACACAGCAAGAGTGAGTGCCTCAGCAAGAGTGAGTGACTCAGCAAGAGTGAGTGACTCAACAAGAGTGTGTGACTCAGCAAGAGTGAGTGACTCAGCAAGAGTGAGTGACTCACGAGAGTGAGTGACTCAGCAAGAGTGAATGACACAGCAAGTGTGAATGACTCAGCGAGAGTGAGTGACACAGCAAGAGTGACTCAACAAGAGTGAGTGACTCAACAAGAGTGAGTGACTCAACAAGAGGGAGTGACACAGCAAGAGTGAGTGACTCAGCAAGAGTCAGTGACTCACGAGAGTGAGTGACTCAACGAGAGTGAGTGACTCAGCGAAAGTGAGTGACACAGCGAGAGTGAGTGACTCAGCGAGAGTGAGTGACACAGCGAGAGTGAGTGACTCAGCGAGAGTGAGTGACTCAGCAAGAGTGAGGGACTCAGCAAGAGTGAGTGACTCAGCGATTGTGAGTGACTCAGCGAGAGTGAGTGCCTCACAAGAGTGAGTGACTCACAAGAGTGAGTGACTCAACAAGAATGAGTGACTCAGCAAGAGTGAGTGACTCACAAGAGTGTGTGAATCAGCGAGAGTGAGTGACTCAGCGAGAGTGAGTCACTCAGCAAGAGTGAGTGACTCAGCAAGAGTGAGGGACTCAGCAAGAGTGTGTGACTCAACGAGAGTGAGTGACTCAACGAGAGTGAGTGACTCAGCAAGAGTGAGTGCCTCAGCGAGAGTGAGTGATTCAGCAAGAGTGAGTGCCTCAGCAAGAGTGAGTGACACAGCAAGGGTGAGTGACTCAGCAAGAGTGAGTGACTCAGCAAGAGTGAGTGACTCAACAAGAGTGAGTGACCCAGCAAGAGTGAGTGACACAGCAAGAGTGAGTGACTGAACAAGAGTGAGTGACTGAACAAGAGTGAGTGACTCAGCAAGAGTGAGGGACTCAACAAGAGTGAGTGACTCAGCAAGAGTGAGTGACACAGCAAGAGTGAGTGACTGAACAAGAGTGAGTGACTGAACAAGAGTGAGTGACTCAGCAAGAGTGAGTGACTAAACAAGAGTGAGTGACTCAGCAAGAGTGAGTGCCTCAGCGAGAGTGAGTGACTCAGCAAGAGTGAGTGCCTCAGCGAGAGTGAGTGACTCAGCAAGAGTGAGTGCCTCAGCAAGAGTGAGTGACACAGCAAGGGTGAGTGACTCAACACGAGTGACTCAGCGAGAGTGAGTGACACAGCGAGAGTGAGTGACTCAACGAGAGTGAGTGACTCAACGAGAGTGAGTGACTCAGCGAGAGTGAGTGACTCAACAAGATTGAGTGACTCAACAAGAGTGAGTGACTCAGCGAAAGTGAGTGACACAAGAGTGAGTGACTCAGTGAGAGTGAGTGACTCAACAACAGTGAGTGACTCAGCGAGAGTGAGTGACACAGCAAGAGTGAGTGACTCAACGAGAGTGAGTGACACAGCAAGAGTGAGTGACTCAACAAGAGTGAGTGACTCAGCAAGAGTGAGTGACTAAACAAGAGTGAGTGACTCAGCAAGAGTGAGTGCCCCAGCAAGAGTGAGTGCCTCAGCGAGAGTGAGTGCCTCAGCGAGAGTGAGTGACACAGCAAGAGTGAGTGACTCAACAAGAGTGAGTGACTCAACACGAGTGACTCAGCGAGAGTGAGTGACACAGCGAGAGTGAGTGACTCAACGAGAGTGAGTGACTCAGCGAGAGTGAGTGACTCAACAAGATTGAGTGACTCAACAAGAGTGAGTGACTCAGCGAAAGTGAGTGACACAAGAGTGAGTGACTCAGTGAGAGTGAGTGACTCAGCGAGAGTGAGTGACACAGCAAGAGTGAGTGACTCAACGAGAGTGAGTGACACAGCAAGAGTGAGTGACTCAACGAGAGTGAGTGACTCAACGAGAGTGAGTGACTCAGCGAGAGTGAGTGACTCAACAAGAGTGAGTGACTCAACAAGAGTGAGTGACTCAGCGAGAGTGAGTGACACAGCAAGAGTGAGTGACTCAGCGAGAGTGAGTGACTCAACAAGAGTGAGTGACTCAACAAGAGTGAGTGACTCAGCGAGAGTGAATGACACAGCAAGAGTGATTGACTCAGCGAGAGTGAGTGACTCAGCGAGATTGAGTGACTCAACAAGAGTGAGTGACTCAGCGAGAGTGAGTGACTCAACAAGAGTGAGTGACTCAGCGAGAGTGAGTGACACAGCAAGAGTGAGTGACTCAGCGAGAGTGAGTGACTCAGCGAGAGTGAGTGACTCAACAATGGTGAGTGACTCAGCGAGAGTGAGTGACTCAGCAAGAGTGAGTGACTCAGCAAGAGTGAGTGACACAGCAAGAGTGAGTGACTGAACAAGAGTGAGTGACTGAACAAGAGTGAGTGACTGAACAAGAGTGAGTGACTCAGCAAGTGTGAGTGACTAAACAAGAGTGAGTGACTCAGCAAGAGTGAGTGACTCAGCAAGAGTGAGTGCCTCAGCGAGAGTGAGTGACTCAACAAGAGTGAGTGACTCAGCAAGAGTGAGTGCCTCAGCAAGAGTGAGTGAATCAGCGAGAGTGAGTGACTCAGCAAGAGTGAGTGACTCAGCGAGAGTGAGTGACTCAACAAGAGTGAGTGACTCAACAAGAGTGAGTGACTCAGCGAGAGTGAATGACACAGCAAGAGTGATTGACTCAGCGAGAGTGAGTGACTCAGCGAGATTGAGTGACACAACAAGAGTGAGTGACTCAGCGAGAGTGAGTGACTCAACAAGAGTGAGTGACTCAGCGAGAGTGAGTGACACAGCAAGAGTGAGTGACTCAGCGAGAGTGAGTGACTCAGCGAGAGTGAGTGACTCAACAAGGGTGAGTGACTCAGCGAGAGTGAGTGACTCAGCAAGAGTGAGTGACTCAGCAAGAGTGAGTGACACAGCAAGAGTGAGTGACTGAACAAGAGTGAGTGACTGAACAAGAGTGAGTGACTCAGCAAGTGTGAGTGACTAAACAAGAGTGAGTGACTCAGCAAGAGTGAGTGCCTCAGCGAGAGTGAGTGACTCAGCAAGAGTGAGTGACTCAACAAGAGTGAGTGACTCAACAAGAGTGAGTGACTCAGCAAGAGTGAGTGACACAGCGAGAGTGAGTGACTCAGCAAGAGTGAGTGACTCAGCAAGAGTGAGTGACTCAACAAGAGTGAGTGACTCAGCAAGAGTGAGTGCCTCAGCAAGAGTGAGTGCCTCAGCGAGAGTGAGTGACTCAACAAGAGTGAGTGACTCAGCAAGAGTGAGTGACTCAGCAAGAATGAGTGCCTCAGCAAGAGTGAGTGAATCAGCGAGAGTGAGTGACTCAAAAAGAGTGAGTGACTCAGCAAGAGTGAGTGCCTCAGCGAGAGTGAGTGACTCAACAAGAGTGAGTGACTCAGCAAGAGTGAGTGACTCAGCAAGAATGAGTGCCTCAGCAAGAGTGAGTAACTCAGCGAGAGTGAGTGACTCAACAAGAGTGAGTGACTCAGCAAGAGTGAGTGCCTCAGCAAGAGTGAGTGAATCAGCGAGAGTGAGTGACTCAAAAAGAGTGAGTGACACAGCAAGAGTGAGTTACTCAAAAAGAGTGAGTGACTCAGCAAGAGTGAGTGACTCAGCAAGAGTGAGTGACACAGCAAGAGTGAGTGACTGAACAACAGTGACTGACTGAACAAGAGTGAGTGACTCAGCAAGAGTGAGTGACTAAACAAGAGTGAGTGACTCAGCAAGAGTGAGTGCCTCAGCAAGAGTGAGTGCCTCAGCGAGAGTGAGTGACTCAGCAAGAGTGAGTGCCTCAGCAAGAGTGAGTGACACAGCAAGAGTGAGTGACTCAACAAGAGTGAGTGACTCAACACGAGTGACTCAGCGAGAGTGAGTGACACAGCGAGAGTGAGTGACGCAACGAGAGTGAGTGACTCAACGAGAGTGAGTGACTCAGCGAGAGTGAGTGACTCAACAAGATTGAGTGACTCAACAAGAGTGAGTGACTCAACAAGAGTGAGTGACTCAGCGAAAGTGAGTGACACAAGAGTGAGTGACTCAGTGAGAGTGAGTGACTCAACAAGAGTGAGTGACTCAGCGAGAGTGAGTGACACAGCAAGAGTGAGTGACTCAACGAGAGTGAGTGACTCAACAAGAGTGAGTGACTCAACAAGAGTGAGTGACTCAGCGAGAGTGAGTGACACAGCAAGAGTGAGTGACTGAACAAGAGTGAGTGACTGAACAAGAGTGAGTGACTCAGCAAGAGTGAGTGACTAAACATGAGTGAGTGACTCAGCAAGAGTGAGTGCCTCAGCGAGAGTGAGTGATTCAGCAAGAGTGAGTGCCTCAGCAAGAGTGAGTGACACAGCAAGGGTGAGTGACTCAGCAAGAGTGAGTGACTCAGCAAGAGTGAGTGACTCAACAAGAGTGAGTGACCCAGCAAGAGTGAGTGACACAGCAAGAGTGAGTGACTGAACAAGAGTGAGTGACTGAACAAGAGTGAGTGACTCAGCAAGAGTGAGGGACTCAACAAGAGTGAGTGACTCAGCAAGAGTGAGTGACACAGCAAGAGTGAGTGACTGAACAAGAGTGAGTGACTGAACAAGAGTGAGTGACTCAGCAAGAGTGAGTGACTAAACAAGAGTGAGTGACTCAGCAAGAGTGAGTGCCTCAGCGAGAGTGAGTGACTCAGCAAGAGTGAGTGCCTCAGCGACAGTGAGTGACTCAGCAAGAGTGAGTGCCTCAGCAAGAGTGAGTGACACAGCAAGGGTGAGTGACTCAACACGAGTGACTCAGCGAGAGTGAGTGACACAGCGAGAGTGAGTGACTCAACGAGAGTGAGTGACTCAACGAGAGTGAGTGACTCAGCGAGAGTGAGTGACTCAACAAGATTGAGTGACTCAACAAGAGTGAGTGACTCAGCGAAAGTGAGTGACACAAGAGTGAGTGACTCAGTGAGAGTGAGTGACTCAACAACAGTGAGTGACTCAGCGAGAGTGAGTGACACAGCAAGAGTGAGTGACTCAACGAGAGTGAGTGACACAGCAAGAGTGAGTGACTCAACAAGAGTGAGTGACTCAGCAAGAGTGAGTGACTCAGCAAGAGTGAGTGACTAAACAAGAGTGAGTGACTCAGCAAGAGTGAGTGCCCCAGCAAGAGTGAGTGCCTCAGCGAGAGTGAGTGCCTCAGCGAGAGTGAGTGACACAGCAAGAGTGAGTGACTCAACAAGAGTGAGTGACTCAACACGAGTGACTCAGCGAGAGTGAGTGACACAGCGAGAGTGAGTGACTCAACGAGAGTGAGTGACTCAGCGAGAGTGAGTGATTCAGCAAGAGTGAGTGCCTCAGCAAGAGTGAGTGACACAGCAAGGGTGAGTGACTCAGCAAGAGTGAGTGACTCAGCAAGAGTGAGTGACTCAACAAGAGTGAGTGACCCAGCAAGAGTGAGTGACACAGCAAGAGTGAGTGACTGAACAAGAGTGAGTGACTGAACAAGAGTGAGTGACACAGCAAGAGTGAGTGACTGAACAAGAGTGAGTGACTGAACAAGAGTGAGTGACTCAGCAAGAGTGAGTGACTAAACATGAGTGAGTGACACAGCAAGAGTGAGTGCCTCAGCGAGAGTGAGTGACTCAGCAAGAGTGAGTGCCTCAGCAAGAGTGAGTGACACAGCAAGGGTGAGTGACTCAGCAAGAGTGAGTGACTCAGCAAGAGTGAGTGACTCAACAAGAGTGAGTGACCCAGCAAGAGTGAGTGACACAGCAAGAGTGAGTGACTGAACAAGAGTGAGTGACTGAACAAGAGTGAGTGACTCAGCAAGAGTGAGGGACTCAACAAGAGTGAGTGACTCAGCAAGAGTGAGTGACACAGCAAGAGTGAGTGACTGAACAAGAGTGAGTGACTGAACAAGAGTGAGTGACTCAGCAAGAGTGAGTGACTAAACAAGAGTGAGTGACTCAGCAAGAGTGAGTGCATCAGCGAGAGTGAGTGACTCAGCAAGAGTGAGTGCCTCAGCGAGAGTGAGTGACTCAGCAAGAGTGAGTGCCTCAGCAAGAGTGAGTGACACAGCAAGGGTGAGTGACTCAACACGAGTGACTCAGCGAGAGTGAGTGACTCAACGAGAGTGAGTGACTCAACGAGAGTGAGTGACTCAGCGAGAGTGAGTGACTCAACAAGATTGAGTGACTCAACAAGAGTGAGTGACTCAGCGAAAGTGAGTGACACAAGAGTGAGTGACTCAGTGAGAGTGAGTGACTCAACAACAGTGAGTGACTCAGCGAGAGTGAGTGACACAGCAAGAGTGAGTGACTCAACGAGAGTGAGTGACACAGCAAGAGTGAGTGACTCAACAAGAGTGAGTGACTCAGCAAGAGTGAGTGACTCAGCAAGAGTGAGTGACTAAACAAGAGTGAGTGACTCAGCAAGAGTGAGTGCCCCAGCAAGAGTGAGTGCCTCAGCGAGAGTGAGTGCCTCAGCGAGAGTGAGTGACACAGCAAGAGTGAGTGACTCAACAAGAGTGAGTGACTCAACACGAGTGACTCAGCGAGAGTGAGTGACACAGCGAGAGTGAGTGACTCAACGAGAGTGAGTGACTCAACGAGAGTGAGTGACTCAGCGAGAGTGAGTGACTCAACAAGATTGAGTGACTCAACAAGAGTGAGTGACTCAGCGAAAGTGAGTGACACAAGAGTGAGTGACTCAGTGAGAGTGAGTGACTCAGCGAGAGTGAGTGACACAGCAAGAGTGAGTGACTCAACGAGAGTGAGTGACACAGCAAGAGTGAGTGACTCAACGAGAGTGAGTGACTCAACGAGAGTGAGTGACTCAGCGAGAGTGAGTGACTCAACAAGAGTGAGTGACTCAACAAGAGTGAGTGACTCAGCGAGAGTGAGTGACACAGCAAGAGTGAGTGACTCAGCGAGAGTGAGTGACTCAACAAGAGTGAGTGACTCAACAAGAGTGAGTGACTCAGCGAGAGTGAATGACACAGCAAGAGTGATTGACTCAGCGAGAGTGAGTGACTCAGCGAGATTGAGTGACTCAACAAGAGTGAGTGACTCAGCGAGAGTGAGTGACTCAACAAGAGTGAGTGACTCAGCGAGAGTGAGTGACACAGCAAGAGGGAGTGACTCAGCGAGAGTGAGTGACTCAGCGAGAGTGAGTGACTCAACAATGGTGAGTGACTCAGCGAGAGTGAGTGACTCAGCAAGAGTGAGTGACTCAGCAAGAGTGAGTGACACAGCAAGAGTGAGTGACTGAACAAGAGTGAGTGACTGAACAAGAGTGAGTGACTCAGCAAGTGTGAGTGACTAAACAAGAGTGAGTGACTCAGCAAGAGTGAGTGCCTCAGCGAGAGTGAGTGACTCAACAAGAGTGAGTGACTCAGCAAGAGTGAGTGCCTCAGCAAGAGTGAGTGAATCAGCGAGAGTGAGTGACTCAGCAAGAGTGAGTGACTCAGCGAGAGTGAGTGACTCAACAAGATTGAGTGACTCAGCGAGAGTGAATGACACAGCAAGAGTGATTGACTCAGCGAGAGTGAGTGACTCAGCGAGATTGAGTGACTCAACAAGGGTGAGTGACTCAGCGAGAGTGAGTGACTCAACAAGAGTGAGTGACTCAGCGAGAGTGAGTGACACAGCAAGAGTGAGTGACTCAGCGAGAGTGAGTGACTCAGCGAGAGTGAGTGACTCAACAAGAGTCAGTGACTCAGCGAGAGTGAGTGACTCAGCAAGAGTGAGTGACACAGCAAGAGTGAGTGACTGAACAAGAGTGAGTGACTGAACAAGAGTGAGTGACTGAACAAGAGTGAGTGACTCAGCAAGTGTGAGTGACTAAACAAGAGTGAGTGACTCAGCAAGAGTGAGTGCCTCAGCAAGAGTGAGTGCCTCAGCGAGAGTGAGTGACTAAACAAGAGTGAGTGACTCAGCAAGAGTGAGTGCCTCAGCAAGAGTGAGTGCCTCAGCGAGAGTGAGTGACTCAGCAAGAGTGAGTGCCTCAGCAAGAGTGAGTGACACAGCAAGAGTGAGTGACTCAACAAGAGTGAGTGACTCAACACGAGTGACTCAGCGAGAGTGAGTGACACATCGAGAGTGAGTGACGCAACGAGAGTGAGTGACTCAAAGAGAGTGAGTGACTCAGCGAGAGTGAGTGACTCAACAAGATTGAGTGACTCAACAAGAGTGAGTGACTCAACAAGAGTGAGTGACTCAGCGAAAGTGAGTGACACAAGAGTGAGTGACTCAGTGAGAGTGAGTGACTCAACAAGAGTGAGTGACTCAGCGAGAGTGAGTGACACAGCAAGAGTGAGTGACTCAACGAGAGTGAGTGACACAGCAAGAGTGAGTGACTCAACAAGAGTGAGTGACTCAACAAGAGTGAGTGACTCAGCGAGAGTGAGTGACACAGCAAGAGTGAGTGACTCAACGAGAGTGAGTGACTCAACGAGAGTGAGTGACTCAGCGAGAGTGAGTGACTCAACAAGAGTGAGTGACTCAACAAGAGTGAGTGACTCAGCGAGAGTGAGTGACACAGCAAGAGTGAGTGACTGAACAAGAGTGAGTGACTGAACAAGAGTGAGTGACTCAGCAAGAGTGAGTGACTAAACAAGAGTGAGTGACTCAGCAAGAGTGAGTGCCTCAGCGAGAGTGAGTGACTCAGCAAGAGTGAGTGCCTCAGCGAGAGTGAGTGACTCAGCAAGAGTGAGTGCCTCAGCAAGAGTGAGTGACACAGCAAGGGTGAGTGACTCAACACGAGTGACTCAGCGAGAGTGAGTGACACAGCGAGAGTGAGTGACTCAACGAGAGTGAGTGACTCAACGAGAGTGAGTGACTCAGCGAGAGTGAGTGACTCAACAAGATTGAGTGACTCAACAAGAGTGAGTGACTCAGCGAAAGTGAGTGACACAAGAGTGAGTGACTCAGTGAGAGTGAGTGACTCAACAACAGTGAGTGACTCAGCGAGAGTGAGTGACACAGCAAGAGTGAGTGACTCAACGAGAGTGAGTGACACAGCAAGAGTGAGTGACTCAACAAGAGTGAGTGACTCAGCAAGAGTGAGTGACTCAGCAAGAGTGAGTGACTAAACAAGAGTGAGTGACTCAGCAAGAGTGAGTGCCCCAGCAAGAGTGAGTGCCTCAGCGAGAGTGAGTGCCTCAGCGAGAGTGAGTGACACAGCAAGAGTGAGTGACTCAACAAGAGTGAGTGACTCAACACGAGTGACTCAGCGAGAGTGAGTGACACAGCGAGAGTGAGTGACTCAACGAGAGTGAGTGACTCAACGAGAGTGAGTGACTCAGCGAGAGTGAGTGACTCAACAAGATTGAGTGACTCAACAAGAGTGAGTGACTCAGCGAAAGTGAGTGACACAAGAGTGAGTGACTCAGTGAGAGTGAGTGACTCAGCGAGAGTGAGTGACACAGCAAGAGTGAGTGACTCAACGAGAGTGAGTGACACAGCAAGAGTGAGTGACTCAACGAGAGTGAGTGACTCAACGAGAGTGAGTGACTCAGCGAGAGTGAGTGACTCAACAAGAGTGAGTGACTCAACAAGAGTGAGTGACACAGCAAGAGTGAGTGACTCAGCGAGAGTGAGTGACTCAACAAGAGTGAGTGACTCAACAAGAGTGAGTGACTCAGCGAGAGTGAATGACACAGCAAGAGTGATTGACTCAGCGAGAGTGAGTGACTCAGCGAGATTGAGTGACTCAACAAGAGTGAGTGACTCAGCGAGAGTGAGTGACTCAACAAGAGTGAGTGACTCAGCGAGAGTGAGTGACACAGCAAGAGTGAGTGACTCAGCGAGAGTGAGTGACTCAGCGAGAGTGAGTGACTCAACAAGGGTGAGTGACTCAGCGAGAGTGAGTCACTCAACAAGAGTGAGTGACTCAGCGAGAGTGAGTGACTCAGCGAGAGTGAGTGACTCAACAAGAGTCAGTGACTCAGCGAGAGTGAGTGACTCAGCAAGAGTGAGTGACAGCGAGAGTGAGTGACTCAGCGAGAGTGAGTGACTCAACAAGGGTGAGTGACTCAGCGAGAGTGAGTGACTCAACAAGAGTGAGTGACTCAGCGAGAGTGAGTGACTCAGCGAGAGTGAGTGACTCAACAAGGGTGAGTGACTCAGCGAGAGTGAGTGACTCAACAAGAGTGAGTGACTCAGCGAGAGTGAGTGACTCAGCGAGAGTGAGTGACTCAACAAGAGTCAGTGACTCAGCGAGAGTGAGTGACTCAGCGAGAGTGAGTGACTCAGCGAGAGTGAGTGACTCAGCGAGAGTGAGTGACTCAACAAGAGTCAGTGACTCAGCGAGAGTGAGTGACTCAGCAAGAGTGAGTGACACAGCAAGAGTGAGTGACTGAACAAGAGTGAGTGACTGAACAAGAGTGAGTGACTGAACAAGAGTGAGTGACTCAGCAAGTGTGAGTGACTAAACAAGAGTGAGTGACTCAGCAAGAGTGAGTGCCTCAGCAAGAGTGAGTGCCTCAGCAAGAGTGAGTGAATCAGCGAGAGTGAGTGACTCAAAAAGAGTGAGTGACACAGCAAGAGTGAGTTACTCAAAAAGAGTGAGTGACTCAGCAAGAGTGAGTGACTCAGCAAGAGTGAGTGACACAGCAAGAGTGAGTGACTCAGCAAGAGTGAGTGACTGAACAACAGTGAGTGACTGAACAAGAGTGAGTGACTCAGCAAGAGTGAGTGACTAAACAAGAGTGAGTGACTCAGCAAGAGTGAGTGCCTCAGCAAGAGTGAGTGCCTCAGCGAGAGTGAGTGACTCAGCAAGAGTGAGTGCCTCAGCAAGAGTGAGTGACACAGCAAGAGTGAGTGACTCAACAAGAGTGAGTGACTCAACACGAGTGACTCAGCGAGAGTGAGTGACACAGCGAGAGTGAGTGACGCAACGAGAGTGAGTGACTCAACGAGAGTGAGTGACTCAGCGAGAGTGAGTGACTCAACAAGATTGAGTAACTCAACAAGAGTGAGTGACTCAACAAGAGTGAGTGACTCAGCGAAAGTGAGTGACACAAGAGTGAGTGACTCAGTGAGAGTGAGTGACTCAACAAGAGTGAGTGACTCAGCGAGAGTGAGTGACACAGCAAGAGTGAGTGACTCAACGAGAGTGAGTGACACAGCAAGAGTGAGTGACTCAACAAGAGTGAGTGACTCAACAAGAGTGAGTGACTCAGCGAGAGTGAGTGACACAGCAAGAGTGAGTGACTCAACGAGAGTGAGTGACTCAACGAGAGTGAGTGACTCAGCGAGAGTGAGGGACTCAACGAGAGTGAGTGAATCAGCGAGAGTGAGTGACTCAAAAAGAGTGAGTGACACAGCAAGAGTGAGTTACTCAAAAAGAGTGAGTGACTCAGCGAGATTGAGTGACTCAACAAGAGTGAGTGACTCAGCGAGAGTGAGGGACTCAACAAGAGTGAGTGAATCAGCGAGAGTGAGTGACTCAAAAAGAGTGAGTGCCTCAGCGAGAGTGAGTGACTCAGCAAGAGTGAGTGCCTCAGCAAGAGTGAGTGACACAGCAAGAGTGAGTGACTCAACAAGAGTGAGTGACTCAACACGAGTGACTCAGCGAGAGTGAGTGACACAGCGAGAGTGAGTGACGCAACGAGAGTGAGTGACTCAACGAGAGTGAGTGACTCAGCGAGAGTGAGTGACTCAACAAGATTGAGTGACTCAACAAGAGTGAGTGACTCAACAAGAGTGAGTGACTCAGCGAAAGTGAGTGACACAAGAATGAGTGACTCAGTGAGAGTGAGTGACTCAACAAGAGTGAGTGACTCAGCGAGAGTGAGTGACACAGCAAGAGTGAGTGACTCAACGAGAGTGAGTGACACAGCAAGAGTGAGTGACTCAGCGAGAGTGAGTGACACAGCAAGAGTGAGTGACTCAACGAGAGTGAGTGACTCAACGAGAGTGAGTGACTCAGCGAGAGTGAGTGACTCAACAAGAGTGAGTGACTCAACAAGAGTGAGTGACTCAGCGAGAGTGAGTGACACAGCAAGAGTGAGTGACTCAGCGAGAGTGAGTGACTCAACAAGAGTGAGTGACTCAACAAGAGTGAGTGACTCAGCGAGAGTGAGTGACACAGCAAGAGTGAGTGACTCAGCGAGAGTGAGTGACTCAGCGAGATTGAGTGACTCAACAAGAGTGAGTGACTCAGCGAGAGTGAGTGACTCAACAAGAGTGAGTGACTCAGCGAGAGTGAGTGACACAGCAAGAGTGAGTGACTCAGCGAGAGTGAGTGACTCAGCGAGAGTGAGTGACTCAACAAGAGTGAGTGACTCAGCGAGAGTGAGTGACTCAACAAGAGTGAGTGACACAGCAAGAGTGAGTGACTCAGCAAGAATGAGTGGCACAGCAAGAGTGAGTGACTCAGCAAGAGTGAGTGACGCAGCAAGAGTGAGTTTCTCAGCGAGAGTGAGTGACTCAACAAGAGTGCGTGACACAGCAAGAGTGAGAGGCTCAGCAAGAGTGAGTGACTCAATAAGAGTGAGGGACTCAACAAGAGTGAGTGACTCAGCGAGAGTGAGGGACTCAACAAGAGTGAGTGACTCAGCGAGAGTGAGTGACACAGCAAGAGTGAGTGACTCAGCGAGAGTGAGTGACTCAACAAGAGTGAGTGACTCAACAAGAGTGAGTGACTCAGCGAGAGTGAGTGACACAGCAAGAGTGAGTGACTCAGCGAGAGTGAGTGACTCAGCGAGATTGAGTGACTCAACAAGAGTGAGTGACTCAGCGAGAGTGAGTGACTCAACAAGAGTGAGTGACTCAGCGAGAGTGAGTGACACAGCAAGAGTGAGTGACTCAGCGAGAGTGAGTGACTCAGCGAGAGTGAGTGACTCAACAAGAGTGAGTGACTCAGCGAGAGTGAGTGACTCAACAAGAGTGAGTGACACAGCAAGAGTGAGTGACTCAGCAAGAATGAGTGGCACAGCAAGAGTGAGTGACTCAGCAAGAGTGAGTGACGCAGCAAGAGTGAGTTACTCAGCGAGAGTGAGTGACTCAACAAGAGTGCGTGACACAGCAAGAGTGAGAGGCTCAGCAAGAGTGAGTGACTCAATAAGAGTGAGTGACTCAACAAGAGTGAGTGACTCAGCGAGAGTGAGGGACTCAACAAGAGTGAGTGACGCAGCAAGAGTGAGTGACTCAACAAGAGTGAGTGACTCAATAAGAGTGAGTGACTCAACAAGAGTGAGTGACTCAGCGAGAGTGAGGGACTCAACAAGAGTGAGTGACACAACAAGAGTGAGTGACTCAGCAAGAGTGAGTGACTCAACAAGAGTGAGTGACTCAACAAGAGTGAGTGACTCAACAAGAGTGAGTGACTCAGCAAGAGTGAGTGACTCCGCAAGAGTGAGTGACACAGCAAGAGTGAGTGACTCAGCAAGAGTGAGTGACTCAGCAAGAGTGAGTGACTCAATAAGAGTGAGTGACTCAACAAGAGTGAGTGACTCAGCAAGAGTGAGTGACTCAACAAGAGTGAGTGACTCAGCAAGAGTGAGTGACTCCGCAAGAGTGAGAGACTCAATAAGAGTGAGTGACTCAGCAAGAGTGAGTGACTCAACAAGAGTGAGTGACTCAGCAAGAGTGAGTGACTCCGCAAGAGTGAGTGACACAGCAAGAGTGAGTGACTCAGCAAGAGTGAGTGACTCAGCAAGAGTGAGTGACTCAGCAAGAGTGAGTGACTCAATAAGAGTGAGTGACTCAACAAGAGTGAGTGACTCAGCAAGAGTGAGTGACTCAACAAGAGTGAGTGACTCAGCAAGAGTGAGTGACTCAACAAGAGTGAGTGACTCAGCAAGAGTGAGTGACTCCGCAAGAGTGAGTGACACAGCAAGAGTGAGTGACTCAGCAAGAGTGAGTGACTCAGCAACAGTGTGTGACTCAGCAAGAGTGAGTCTCAACAAGAGTGAGTGACGCAGCAAGAGTGAGGGACTCAACAAGAGTGAGTTACTCAACAAGAGTGAGTGACTCAGCAAGAGTGAGTGACTCCGCAAGAGTGAGTGACACAGCAAGAGTGAGTGACTCAGCAAGAGTGAGTGACTCAACAAGAGTGAGTTACTCAACAAGAGTGAGTGACTCACAAGAGTGAGTGACTCAACAAGAGTGAGTGACTCAGAAAGAGTGAGTGACTCAGCAAGAGTGAGTGACTCAGAAAGAGTGAGTGACTCAACAAGAGTGAGTGACTCAACAAGAGTGAGTGACTCAGCAAGAGTGAGTGACTCAGCAAGAGTGAGTGACTCAGAAAGAGTGAGTGACTCAACAAGAGTGAGTGACTCAACAAGAGTGAGTGACTCAGCAAGAGTGAGTGACTCAACGAGAGTGAGTGCCTCAGCAAGAGTGACTGACTCAGCAAGAGTCAGTGACCCAACAAGAGTGAGTGACTCAACAAGAGTGAGTGACTCAGCGAGAGTGAGTGACTCAACAAGAGTGAGTGACTCAGCAAGAGTGAGTGACTCAACAAGAGTGAGTGACTCAACAACAGGGAGTGACACAGCAAGAGTGAGTGAGTCAGCGAGAGTGAGTGACACAGCGAGAGTGAGTGACTCAGCAAGAGTGAGTGACTCAGCGAGAGTGAGTGACTCAACAAGAGTGAGTGACACAGCAAGAGTGAGTGCCTCAGCAAGAGTGAGTGACTCAGCAAGAGTGAGTGACTCAACAAGAGTGTGTGACTCAGCAAGAGTGAGTGACTCAGCAAGAGTGAGTGACTCACGAGAGTGAGTGACTCAGCAAGAGTGAGTGACTCCGCAAGAGTGAGGGACTCAGCAAGAGTGAGTGACTCAGCGATTGTGAGTGGTTCAGCGAGAGTGAGTGACTAACAAGAGTGAGTGACTCACGAGAGTGAGTGACTCAGCAAGAGTGAATGACACAGCAAGAGTGAGTGACTCAGCGAGAGTGAGTGACACAGCAAGAGTGAGTGACACAGCAAGAGTGAGTGACTCAGCAAGAGTGAGGGACTCAGCAAGAGTGAGTGACTCAGCGATTGTAAGTGACTCAGCGAGAGTGAGTGACTAACAAGAGTGAGTGACTCACAAGAGTGAGTGACTCAACAAGAGTGAGTGACTCAGCGAGTGTGAGTGACTCAGCAAGAGTGAGTGACTCAACAAGAGTGAGTGACTCAACAATAGTGAGTGACTCAGCGAGAGTGAGTGACTCAGCAAGAGCGAGTGACTCAACGAGAGTGAGTGACTCAACAAGAGGGAGTGACACAGCAAGAGTGGGTGACTCAACAAGAGTGAGTAACTCAGCGAGAGTGAGTGACTCAGCAAGAGTGAGTGACTCAACGAGAGTGAGTGCCTCAACAAGAGTGAGTGACTCAGCGAGAGTGAGTGACTCAACAAGAGTGAGTGACTCAGCGAGAGTGAGTGACTCAGCGAGAGTGAGTGACTCAACGTGAGTGAGTGACTCAGCGAGAGTGAGTGACACAGCAAAAGTGAGTGACTCAGCGTGAGTGAGTGACTCAGCGAGAGTGAGTGACTCAACAAGAGTGAGTGACTCAGCGAGAGTGAGTGACTCAACAAGAGTGAGTGACACAGGAAGAGTGAGTGACTCAGCAAGAGTGAGTGGCACAGCAAGAGTGAGTGACTCAGCAAGAGTGAGTGACGCAGCAAGAGTGAGTGACTCAGCGAGAGTGAGTGACTCAACAAGAGTGAGTGACGCAGCAAGAGTGAGTGACTCAGCGAGAGTGAGTGACTCAGCGAGAGTGAGTGACTCAACAAGAGTGAGTGACACAGCAAGAGTGAGTGACTCAGCAAGAGTGAGTGACGCAGCAAGAGTGAGTGACTCAGCGAGAGTGAGTGACTCAGCGAGAGTGAGTGACTCAACATGAGTGAGTGACGCAGCAAGAGTGAGTGACTCAGCAAGACTGAGTGACGCAGCAAGAGTGAGTGACTCAGCAAGAGTGAGTGACGCAGCAAGAGTGAGTGACTCAACTAGAGTGAGTGACTCAACAAGAGTGAGTGACCCAACAAGAGTGAGTGACTCAGCGAGAGTGAGTGACTCAACAAGAGTGAGTGACACAGCAAGAGTGAGTGACTCAACAAGAGTGAGTGACTCAGCAAGAGTGAGTGACTCAGCAAGAGTGAGTCTCAACAAGAGTGAGTGACTCAGCAAGAGTGAGTGACGCAGCAAGAGTGAGTGACTCAACAAGAGTGAGTGACTCAAGAAGAGTGAGTGACTCAGCAAGAGTGAGTCTTAACAAGAGTGAGTGACTCAGCAAGAGTGAGTGACTCAGCGAGAGTGAGTGACTCAGCGAGAGAGAGTGACTCAACAACAGTGAGTGACTCACAAGAGTGAGTGACTCAACAAGAGTGAGTGACTCAGCAAGAGTGAGTGACTCAACAAAAGTGAGTTACTCAACAAGAGTGAGTCACTCAGCGAGAGTGAGTGACTCAGCAAGAGTGAGTGACTCACAAGAGTGATTGACTCAACAAGAGTGATTGACTCAGCAAGAGTGAGTGACTCAACAAGAGTGTGTGACTCAACAAGAGTGTGTGACTCAACAAGAGTGTGTGACTCAGCAAGAGTGAGTGACTCAGCGAGAGTGAATGACTCAGCGAGAGTGAGTGACTCAGCAAGAGTGAGTGACTCAGCAAGAGTGACTGACTCAGCAAGAGTGAGTGACTCAGCAAGAGTGAGTGACTCAACAAGAGTGAGTGACTCAACAACAGGGAGTGACACAGCAAGAGTGAGTGAGTCAGCGAGAGTGAGTGACACAGCGAGAGTGAGTGACTCAGCAAGAGTGAGTGACTCAGCAAGAGTGAGTGACTCAACAAGAGTGAGTGACACAGCAAGAGTGAGTGCCTCAGCAAGAGTGAGTGACTCAGCAAGAGTGAGTGACTCAACAAGAGTGTGTGACTCAGCAAGAGTGAGTGACTCAGCAAGAGTGAGTGACTCAAGAGAGTGAGTGACTCAGCAAGAGTGAATGACACAGCAAGAGTGAGTGACTCAGCGAGAGTGAGTGACACAGCAAGAGTGAGTGACTCAGCAAGAGTGAGGGACTCAGCAAGAGTGAGTGACTCAGCGATTGTGAGTGACTCAGCGAGAGTGAGTGACTAACAAGAGTGAGTGACTCACGAGAGTGAGTGACTCAGCAAGAGTGAATGACACAGCAAGAGTGAGTGACTCAGCGAGAGTGAGTGACACAGCAAGAGTGAGTGACTCAGCAAGAGTGAGGGACTCAGCAAGAGTGAGTGACTCAGCGATTGTGAGTGACTCAGCGAGAGTGAGTGACTAACAAGAGTGAGTGACTCACAAGAGTGAGTGACTCAACAAGAGTGAGTGACTCAGCGAGTGTGAGTGACTCAGCAAGAGTGAGTGACTCAACAAGAGTGAGTGACTCAGCAATAGTGAGTGACTCAGCGAGAGTGAGTGACTCAGCAAGAGCGAGTGACTCAACGAGAGGGAGTGACACAGCAAGAGTGAGTAACTCAGCGAGAGTGAATGACTCAGCAAGAGTGAGTTACTCAGCAAGAGTGAGTGACTCAACAAGAGTGAGTGACTCAGCGAGAGTGAGTGACTCAGCGAGAGTGAGTGACTCAGCAAGAGTGAGTGACTCAACAAGAGTGAGTGACTCAACGAGAGTGAGTGCCTCAACAAGAGTGAGTGACTCAACGAGAGTGAGTGCCTCAACAAGAGTGAGTGACTCAGCGAGAGGGAGTGACACAGCAAGAGTGGGTGACTCAACAAGAGTGAGTAACTCAGCGAGAGTGAGTGACTCAGCAAGAGTGAGTGACTCAACGAGAGTGAGTGCCTCAACAAGAGTGAGTGACTCAGCGAGAGTGAGTGACTCAACAAGAGTGAGTGACTCAGCGAGAGTGAGTGACTCAGCGAGAGTGAGTGACTCAACGAGAGTGAGTGACTCAGCGAGAGTGAGTGACACAGCAAAAGTGAGTGACTCAGCGTGAGTGAGTGACTCAGCGAGAGTGAGTGACTCAACAAGAGTGAGTGACTCAGCGAGAGTGAGTGACTCAACAAGAGTGAGTGACACAGCAAGAGTGAGTGACTCAGCAAGAGTGAGTGACTCAGCAATAGTGAGTGACGCAGCAAGAGTGAGTGACTCAGCGAGAGTGAGTGACTCAGCGAGAGTGAGTGACACAGCAAGAGTGAGTGACGCAGCAAGAGTGAGTGACTCAACTAGAGTGAGTGACTCAACAAGAGTGAGTCACCCAACAAGAGTGAGTGACTCAGCGAGAGTGAGTGACTCAACAAGAGTGAGTGACACAGCAAGAGTGAGTGACTCAACAAGAGTGAGTGACTCAGCAAGAGTGAGTGACTCAGCAAGAGTGAGTGACTCAGCAAGAGTGAATCTCAACAAGAGTGAGTGACTCAGCAAGAGTGAGTGACGCAGCAAGAGTGAGTGACTCAACAAGAGTGAGTGACTCAAGAAGAGTGAGTGACTCAGCAAGAGTGAGTCTTAACAAGAGTGAGTGACTCAGCAAGAGTGAGTGACTCAGCGAGAGTGAGTGACTCAGCGAGAGAGAGTGACTCAACAACAGTGAGTGACTCACAAGAGTGAGTGACTCAACAAGAGTGAGTGACTCAGCAAGAGTGAGTGACTCAACAAAAGTGAGTTACTCAACAAGAGTGAGTCACTCAGCGAGAGTGAGTGACTCAGCAAGAGTGAGTGACTCACAAGAGTGAGTGACTCAACAAGAGTGATTGACTCAGCAAGAGTGACTCAACAAGAGTGTGTGACTCAACAAGAGTGTGTGACTCAACAAGAGTGAGTGACTCAGCAAGAGTGAGTGACTCAGCGAGAGTGAATGACTCAGCGAGAGTGAGTGACTCAGCAAGAGTGAGTGACTCAGCAAGAGTGACTGACTCAGCAAGAGTCAGTGACTCAACAAGAGTGAGTGACTCAGCAAGAGTGAGTGACTCAGCAAGTGTGAGTGACTCAACAAGAGTGAGTGACACAGCAAGAGTGAGTGACTCAGCAAGAGTGAGTGACTCAACAAGAGTGAGTGACTCAACAACAGGGAGTGACACAGCAAGAGTGAGTGAGTCAGCGAGAGTGAGTGACACAGCGAGAGTGAGTGACACAGCGAGAGTGAGTGACTCAGCAAGAGTGAGTGACTCAACAAGAGTGAGTGACACAGCAAGAGTGAGTGCCTCAGCAAGAGTGAGTGACTCAGCAAGAGTGAGTGACTCAACAAGAGTGTGTGACTCAGCAAGAGTGAGTGACTCAGCAAGAGTGAGTGACTCACGAGAGTGAGTGACTCAGCAAGAGTGAATGACACAGCAAGTGTGAATGACTCAGCGAGAGTGAGTGACACAGCAAGAGTGACTCAACAAGAGTGAGTGACTCAACAAGAGTGAGTGACTCAACAAGAGGGAGTGACACAGCAAGAGTGAGTGACTCAGCAAGAGTCAGTGACTCACGAGAGTGAGTGACTCAACGAGAGTGAGTGACTCAGCGAAAGTGAGTGACACAGCGAGAGTGAGTGACTCAGCGAGAGTGAGTGACACAGCGAGAGTGAGTGACTCAGCGAGAGTGAGTGACTCAGCAAGAGTGAGGGACTCAGCAAGAGTGAGTGACTCAGCGATTGTGAGTGACTCAGCGAGAGTGAGTGCCTCACAAGAGTGAGTGACTCACAAGAGTGAGTGACTCAACAAGAGTGAGTGACTCAGCAAGAGTGAGTGACTCAGCAACAGTGTGTGACTCAGCAAGAGTGAGTCTCAACAAGAGTGAGTGACGCAGCAAGAGTGAGGGACTCAACAAGAGTGAGTTACTCAACAAGAGTGAGTGACTCAGCAAGAGTGAGTGACTCCGCAAGAGTGAGTGACACAGCAAGAGTGAGTGACTCAGCAAGAGTGAGTGACTCAACAAGAGTGAGTTACTCAACAAGAGTGAGTGACTCACAAGAGTGAGTGACTCAACAAGAGTGAGTGACTCAGAAAGAGTGAGTGACTCAGCAAGAGTGAGTGACTCAGAAAGAGTGAGTGACTCAACAAGAGTGAGTGACTCAACAAGAGTGAGTGACTCAGCAAGAGTGAGTGACTCAGCAAGAGTGAGTGACTCAGAAAGAGTGAGTGACTCAACAAGAGTGAGTGACTCAACAAGAGTGAGTGACTCAGCAAGAGTGAGTGACTCAACGAGAGTGAGTGCCTCAGCAAGAGTGACTGACTCAGCAAGAGTCAGTGACCCAACAAGAGTGAGTGACTCAACAAGAGTGAGTGACTCAGCGAGAGTGAGTGACTCAACAAGAGTGAGTGACTCAGCAAGAGTGAGTGACTCAACAAGAGTGAGTGACTCAACAACAGGGAGTGACACAGCAAGAGTGAGTGAGTCAGCGAGAGTGAGTGACACAGCGAGAGTGAGTGACTCAGCAAGAGTGAGTGACTCAGCGAGAGTGAGTGACTCAACAAGAGTGAGTGACACAGCAAGAGTGAGTGCCTCAGCAAGAGTGAGTGACTCAGCAAGAGTGAGTGACTCAACAAGAGTGTGTGACTCAGCAAGAGTGAGTGACTCAGCAAGAGTGAGTGACTCACGAGAGTGAGTGACTCAGCAAGAGTGAGTGACTCCGCAAGAGTGAGGGACTCAGCAAGAGTGAGTGACTCAGCGATTGTGAGTGGTTCAGCGAGAGTGAGTGACTAACAAGAGTGAGTGACTCACGAGAGTGAGTGACTCAGCAAGAGTGAATGACACAGCAAGAGTGAGTGACTCAGCGAGAGTGAGTGACACAGCAAGAGTGAGTGACACAGCAAGAGTGAGTGACTCAGCAAGAGTGAGGGACTCAGCAAGAGTGAGTGACTCAGCGATTGTAAGTGACTCAGCGAGAGTGAGTGACTAACAAGAGTGAGTGACTCACAAGAGTGAGTGACTCAACAAGAGTGAGTGACTCAGCGAGTGTGAGTGACTCAGCAAGAGTGAGTGACTCAACAAGAGTGAGTGACTCAACAATAGTGAGTGACTCAGCGAGAGTGAGTGACTCAGCAAGAGCGAGTGACTCAACGAGAGTGAGTGACTCAACAAGAGGGAGTGACACAGCAAGAGTGGGTGACTCAACAAGAGTGAGTAACTCAGCGAGAGTGAGTGACTCAGCAAGAGTGAGTGACTCAACGAGAGTGAGTGCCTCAACAAGAGTGAGTGACTCAGCGAGAGTGAGTGACTCAACAAGAGTGAGTGACTCAGCGAGAGTGAGTGACTCAGCGAGAGTGAGTGACTCAACGTGAGTGAGTGACTCAGCGAGAGTGAGTGACACAGCAAAAGTGAGTGACTCAGCGTGAGTGAGTGACTCAGCGAGAGTGAGTGACTCAACAAGAGTGAGTGACTCAGCGAGAGTGAGTGACTCAACAAGAGTGAGTGACACAGGAAGAGTGAGTGACTCAGCAAGAGTGAGTGGCACAGCAAGAGTGAGTGACTCAGCAAGAGTGAGTGACGCAGCAAGAGTGAGTGACTCAGCGAGAGTGAGTGACTCAACAAGAGTGAGTGACGCAGCAAGAGTGAGTGACTCAGCGAGAGTGAGTGACTCAGCGAGAGTGAGTGACTCAACAAGAGTGAGTGACACAGCAAGAGTGAGTGACTCAGCAAGAGTGAGTGACGCAGCAAGAGTGAGTGACTCAGCGAGAGTGAGTGACTCAGCGAGAGTGAGTGACTCAACATGAGTGAGTGACGCAGCAAGAGTGAGTGACTCAGCAAGAGTGAGTGACGCAGCAAGAGTGAGTGACTCAGCAAGAGTGAGTGACGCAGCAAGAGTGAGTGACTCAACTAGAGTGAGTGACTCAACAAGAGTGAGTGACCCAACAAGAGTGAGTGACTCAGCGAGAGTGAGTGACTCAACAAGAGTGAGTGACACAGCAAGAGTGAGTGACTCAACAAGAGTGAGTGACTCAGCAAGAGTGAGTGACTCAGCAAGAGTGAGTCTCAACAAGAGTGAGTGACTCAGCAAGAGTGAGTGACGCAGCAAGAGTGAGTGACTCAACAAGAGTGAGTGACTCAAGAAGAGTGAGTGACTCAGCAAGAGTGAGTCTTAACAAGAGTGAGTGACTCAGCAAGAGTGAGTGACTCAGCGAGAGTGAGTGACTCAGCGAGAGAGAGTGACTCAACAACAGTGAGTGACTCACAAGAGTGAGTGACTCAACAAGAGTGAGTGACTCAGCAAGAGTGAGTGACTCAACAAAAGTGAGTTACTCAACAAGAGTGAGTCACTCAGCGAGAGTGAGTGACTCAGCAAGAGTGAGTGACTCACAAGAGTGATTGACTCAACAAGAGTGATTGACTCAGCAAGAGTGAGTGACTCAACAAGAGTGTGTGACTCAACAAGAGTGTGTGACTCAACAAGAGTGTGTGACTCAGCAAGAGTGAGTGACTCAGCGAGAGTGAATGACTCAGCGAGAGTGAGTGACTCAGCAAGAGTGAGTGACTCAGCAAGAGTGACTGACTCAGCAAGAGTGAGTGACTCAGCAAGAGTGAGTGACTCAACAAGAGTGAGTGACTCAACAACAGGGAGTGACACAGCAAGAGTGAGTGAGTCAGCGAGAGTGAGTGACACAGCGAGAGTGAGTGACTCAGCAAGAGTGAGTGACTCAGCAAGAGTGAGTGACTCAACAAGAGTGAGTGACACAGCAAGAGTGAGTGCCTCAGCAAGAGTGAGTGACTCAGCAAGAGTGAGTGACTCAACAAGAGTGTGTGACTCAGCAAGAGTGAGTGACTCAGCAAGAGTGAGTGACTCAAGAGAGTGAGTGACTCAGCAAGAGTGAATGACACAGCAAGAGTGAGTGACTCAGCGAGAGTGAGTGACACAGCAAGAGTGAGTGACTCAGCAAGAGTGAGGGACTCAGCAAGAGTGAGTGACTCAGCGATTGTGAGTGACTCAGCGAGAGTGAGTGACTAACAAGAGTGAGTGACTCACGAGAGTGAGTGACTCAGCAAGAGTGAATGACACAGCAAGAGTGAGTGACTCAGCGAGAGTGAGTGACACAGCAAGAGTGAGTGACTCAGCAAGAGTGAGGGACTCAGCAAGAGTGAGTGACTCAGCGATTGTGAGTGACTCAGCGAGAGTGAGTGACTAACAAGAGTGAGTGACTCACAAGAGTGAGTGACTCAACAAGAGTGAGTGACTCAGCGAGTGTGAGTGACTCAGCAAGAGTGAGTGACTCAACAAGAGTGAGTGACTCAGCAATAGTGAGTGACTCAGCGAGAGTGAGTGACTCAGCAAGAGCGAGTGACTCAACGAGAGGGAGTGACACAGCAAGAGTGAGTAACTCAGCGAGAGTGAATGACTCAGCAAGAGTGAGTTACTCAGCAAGAGTGAGTGACTCAACAAGAGTGAGTGACTCAGCGAGAGTGAGTGACTCAGCGAGAGTGAGTGACTCAGCAAGAGTGAGTGACTCAACAAGAGTGAGTGACTCAACGAGAGTGAGTGCCTCAACAAGAGTGAGTGACTCAACGAGAGTGAGTGCCTCAACAAGAGTGAGTGACTCAGCGAGAGGGAGTGACACAGCAAGAGTGGGTGACTCAACAAGAGTGAGTAACTCAGCGAGAGTGAGTGACTCAGCAAGAGTGAGTGACTCAACGAGAGTGAGTGCCTCAACAAGAGTGAGTGACTCAGCGAGAGTGAGTGACTCAACAAGAGTGAGTGACTCAGCGAGAGTGAGTGACTCAGCGAGAGTGAGTGACTCAACGAGAGTGAGTGACTCAGCGAGAGTGAGTGACACAGCAAAAGTGAGTGACTCAGCGTGAGTGAGTGACTCAGCGAGAGTGAGTGACTCAACAAGAGTGAGTGACTCAGCGAGAGTGAGTGACTCAACAAGAGTGAGTGACACAGCAAGAGTGAGTGACTCAGCAAGAGTGAGTGACTCAGCAATAGTGAGTGACGCAGCAAGAGTGAGTGACTCAGCGAGAGTGAGTGACTCAGCGAGAGTGAGTGACACAGCAAGAGTGAGTGACGCAGCAAGAGTGAGTGACTCAACTAGAGTGAGTGACTCAACAAGAGTGAGTCACCCAACAAGAGTGAGTGACTCAGCGAGAGTGAGTGACTCAACAAGAGTGAGTGACACAGCAAGAGTGAGTGACTCAACAAGAGTGAGTGACTCAGCAAGAGTGAGTGACTCAGCAAGAGTGAGTGACTCAGCAAGAGTGAATCTCAACAAGAGTGAGTGACTCAGCAAGAGTGAGTGACGCAGCAAGAGTGAGTGACTCAACAAGAGTGAGTGACTCAAGAAGAGTGAGTGACTCAGCAAGAGTGAGTCTTAACAAGAGTGAGTGACTCAGCAAGAGTGAGTGACTCAGCGAGAGTGAGTGACTCAGCGAGAGAGAGTGACTCAACAACAGTGAGTGACTCACAAGAGTGAGTGACTCAACAAGAGTGAGTGACTCAGCAAGAGTGAGTGACTCAACAAAAGTGAGTTACTCAACAAGAGTGAGTCACTCAGCGAGAGTGAGTGACTCAGCAAGAGTGAGTGACTCACAAGAGTGAGTGACTCAACAAGAGTGATTGACTCAGCAAGAGTGACTCAACAAGAGTGTGTGACTCAACAAGAGTGTGTGACTCAACAAGAGTGAGTGACTCAGCAAGAGTGAGTGACTCAGCGAGAGTGAATGACTCAGCGAGAGTGAGTGACTCAGCAAGAGTGAGTGACTCAGCAAGAGTGACTGACTCAGCAAGAGTCAGTGACTCAACAAGAGTGAGTGACTCAGCAAGAGTGAGTGACTCAGCAAGTGTGAGTGACTCAACAAGAGTGAGTGACACAGCAAGAGTGAGTGACTCAGCAAGAGTGAGTGACTCAACAAGAGTGAGTGACTCAACAACAGGGAGTGACACAGCAAGAGTGAGTGAGTCAGCGAGAGTGAGTGACACAGCGAGAGTGAGTGACACAGCGAGAGTGAGTGACTCAGCAAGAGTGAGTGACTCAACAAGAGTGAGTGACACAGCAAGAGTGAGTGCCTCAGCAAGAGTGAGTGACTCAGCAAGAGTGAGTGACTCAACAAGAGTGTGTGACTCAGCAAGAGTGAGTGACTCAGCAAGAGTGAGTGACTCACGAGAGTGAGTGACTCAGCAAGAGTGAATGACACAGCAAGTGTGAATGACTCAGCGAGAGTGAGTGACACAGCAAGAGTGACTCAACAAGAGTGAGTGACTCAACAAGAGTGAGTGACTCAACAAGAGGGAGTGACACAGCAAGAGTGAGTGACTCAGCAAGAGTCAGTGACTCACGAGAGTGAGTGACTCAACGAGAGTGAGTGACTCAGCGAAAGTGAGTGACACAGCGAGAGTGAGTGACTCAGCGAGAGTGAGTGACACAGCGAGAGTGAGTGACACAGCGAGAGTGAGTGACTCAGCAAGAGTGAGGGACTCAGCGATTGTGAGTGACTCAGCGAGAGTGAGTGCCTCACAAGAGTGAGTGACTCACAAGAGTGAGTGACTCAACAAGAATGAGTGACTCAGCAAGAGTGAGTGACTCACAAGAGTGTGTGAATCAGCGAGAGTGAGTGACTCAGCGAGAGTGAGTCACTCAGCAAGAGTGAGTGACTCAGCAAGAGTGAGGGACTCAGCAAGAGTGTGTGACTCAACGAGAGTGAGTGACTCAACGAGAGTGAGTGACTCAGCGAGTGTGAGTGACTCAGCAAGAGTGAGTGACTCAGCAAGAGTGAGTGACTCAACAATAGTGAGTGAGTCAGCGAGAGTGAGTGACTCAGCAAGAGCGAGTGACTCAACGAGAGTGAGTGACTCAACAAGAGGGAGTGACACAGCAAGAGTGAGTGACTCAACAAGAGTGAGTGACTCAGCGACAGTGAGTGACTCAGCAAGAGTGAGTGACTCAACGAGAGTGAGTGCCTCAACAAGAGTGAGTGACTCTGCAAGAGTGAGTGACTCAACAAGAATGAGTGACACAACAAGAGTGAGTGACTCAGCAAGAGTGAGTGACTCAGCAAGAGCGAGTGACTCAACGAGAGTGAGTGATTCAACAAGAGGGACTGACACAGCAAGAGTGAGTGACTCACAAGAGTGAGTGACTCAACAAGAGTGAGTGACTCAGAAAGAGTGAGTGACTCAGCAAGAGTGAGTGACTCAGAAAGAGTGAGTGACTCAACAAGAGTGAGTGACTCAACAAGAGTGAGTGACTCAGCAAGAGTGAGTGACTCAGCAAGAGTGAGTGACTCAGAAAGAGTGAGTGACTCAACAAGAGTGAGTGACTCAACAAGAGTGAGTGACTCAGCAAGAGTGAGTGACTCAACGAGAGTGAGTGCCTCAGCAAGAGTGACTGACTCAGCAAGAGTCAGTGACCCAACAAGAGTGAGTGACTCAACAAGAGTGAGTGACTCAGCGAGAGTGAGTGACTCAACAAGAGTGAGTGACTCAGCAAGAGTGAGTGACTCAACAAGAGTGAGTGACTCAACAACAGGGAGTGACACAGCAAGAGTGAGTGAGTCAGCGAGAGTGAGTGACACAGCGAGAGTGAGTGACTCAGCAAGAGTGAGTGACTCAGCGAGAGTGAGTGACTCAACAAGAGTGAGTGACACAGCAAGAGTGAGTGCCTCAGCAAGAGTGAGTGACTCAGCAAGAGTGAGTGACTCAACAAGAGTGTGTGACTCAGCAAGAGTGAGTGACTCAGCAAGAGTGAGTGACTCACGAGAGTGAGTGACTCAGCAAGAGTGAGTGACTCCGCAAGAGTGAGGGACTCAGCAAGAGTGAGTGACTCAGCGATTGTGAGTGGTTCAGCGAGAGTGAGTGACTAACAAGAGTGAGTGACTCACGAGAGTGAGTGACTCAGCAAGAGTGAATGACACAGCAAGAGTGAGTGACTCAGCGAGAGTGAGTGACACAGCAAGAGTGAGTGACACAGCAAGAGTGAGTGACTCAGCAAGAGTGAGGGACTCAGCAAGAGTGAGTGACTCAGCGATTGTAAGTGACTCAGCGAGAGTGAGTGACTAACAAGAGTGAGTGACTCACAAGAGTGAGTGACTCAACAAGAGTGAGTGACTCAGCGAGTGTGAGTGACTCAGCAAGAGTGAGTGACTCAACAAGAGTGAGTGACTCAACAATAGTGAGTGACTCAGCGAGAGTGAGTGACTCAGCAAGAGCGAGTGACTCAACGAGAGTGAGTGACTCAACAAGAGGGAGTGACACAGCAAGAGTGGGTGACTCAACAAGAGTGAGTAACTCAGCGAGAGTGAGTGACTCAGCAAGAGTGAGTGACTCAACGAGAGTGAGTGCCTCAACAAGAGTGAGTGACTCAGCGAGAGTGAGTGACTCAACAAGAGTGAGTGACTCAGCGAGAGTGAGTGACTCAGCGAGAGTGAGTGACTCAACGTGAGTGAGTGACTCAGCGAGAGTGAGTGACACAGCAAAAGTGAGTGACTCAGCGTGAGTGAGTGACTCAGCGAGAGTGAGTGACTCAACAAGAGTGAGTGACTCAGCGAGAGTGAGTGACTCAACAAGAGTGAGTGACACAGGAAGAGTGAGTGACTCAGCAAGAGTGAGTGGCACAGCAAGAGTGAGTGACTCAGCAAGAGTGAGTGACGCAGCAAGAGTGAGTGACTCAGCGAGAGTGAGTGACTCAACAAGAGTGAGTGACGCAGCAAGAGTGAGTGACTCAGCGAGAGTGAGTGACTCAGCGAGAGTGAGTGACTCAACAAGAGTGAGTGACTCAGCAAGAGTGAGTGACGCAGCAAGAGTGAGTGACTCAGCGAGAGTGAGTGACTCAGCGAGAGTGAGTGACTCAACATGAGTGAGTGACGCAGCAAGAGTGAGTGACTCAGCAAGAGTGAGTGACGCAGCAAGAGTGAGTGACTCAGCAAGAGTGAGTGACGCAGCAAGAGTGAGTGACTCAACTAGAGTGAGTGACTCAACAAGAGTGAGTGACCCAACAAGAGTGAGTGACTCAGCGAGAGTGAGTGACTCAACAAGAGTGAGTGACACAGCAAGAGTGAGTGACTCAACAAGAGTGAGTGACTCAGCAAGAGTGAGTGACTCAGCAAGAGTGAGTCTCAACAAGAGTGAGTGACTCAGCAAGAGTGAGTGACGCAGCAAGAGTGAGTGACTCAACAAGAGTGAGTGACTCAAGAAGAGTGAGTGACTCAGCAAGAGTGAGTCTTAACAAGAGTGAGTGACTCAGCAAGAGTGAGTGACTCAGCGAGAGTGAGTGACTCAGCGAGAGAGAGTGACTCAACAACAGTGAGTGACTCACAAGAGTGAGTGACTCAACAAGAGTGAGTGACTCAGCAAGAGTGAGTGACTCAACAAAAGTGAGTTACTCAACAAGAGTGAGTCACTCAGCGAGAGTGAGTGACTCAGCAAGAGTGAGTGACTCACAAGAGTGATTGACTCAACAAGAGTGATTGACTCAGCAAGAGTGAGTGACTCAACAAGAGTGTGTGACTCAACAAGAGTGTGTGACTCAACAAGAGTGTGTGACTCAGCAAGAGTGAGTGACTCAGCGAGAGTGAATGACTCAGCGAGAGTGAGTGACTCAGCAAGAGTGAGTGACTCAGCAAGAGTGACTGACTCAGCAAGAGTGAGTGACTCAGCAAGAGTGAGTGACTCAACAAGAGTGAGTGACTCAACAACAGGGAGTGACACAGCAAGAGTGAGTGAGTCAGCGAGAGTGAGTGACACAGCGAGAGTGAGTGACTCAGCAAGAGTGAGTGACTCAGCAAGAGTGAGTGACTCAACAAGAGTGAGTGACACAGCAAGAGTGAGTGCCTCAGCAAGAGTGAGTGACTCAGCAAGAGTGAGTGACTCAACAAGAGTGTGTGACTCAGCAAGAGTGAGTGACTCAGCAAGAGTGAGTGACTCAAGAGAGTGAGTGACTCAGCAAGAGTGAATGACACAGCAAGAGTGAGTGACTCAGCGAGAGTGAGTGACACAGCAAGAGTGAGTGACTCAGCAAGAGTGAGGGACTCAGCAAGAGTGAGTGACTCAGCGATTGTGAGTGACTCAGCGAGAGTGAGTGACTAACAAGAGTGAGTGACTCACGAGAGTGAGTGACTCAGCAAGAGTGAATGACACAGCAAGAGTGAGTGACTCAGCGAGAGTGAGTGACACAGCAAGAGTGAGTGACTCAGCAAGAGTGAGGGACTCAGCAAGAGTGAGTGACTCAGCGATTGTGAGTGACTCAGCGAGAGTGAGTGACTAACAAGAGTGAGTGACTCACAAGAGTGAGTGACTCAACAAGAGTGAGTGACTCAGCGAGTGTGAGTGACTCAGCAAGAGTGAGTGACTCAACAAGAGTGAGTGACTCAGCAATAGTGAGTGACTCAGCGAGAGTGAGTGACTCAGCAAGAGCGAGTGACTCAACGAGAGGGAGTGACACAGCAAGAGTGAGTAACTCAGCGAGAGTGAATGACTCAGCAAGAGTGAGTTACTCAGCAAGAGTGAGTGACTCAACAAGAGTGAGTGACTCAGCGAGAGTGAGTGACTCAGCGAGAGTGAGTGACTCAGCAAGAGTGAGTGACTCAACAAGAGTGAGTGACTCAACGAGAGTGAGTGCCTCAACAAGAGTGAGTGACTCAACGAGAGTGAGTGCCTCAACAAGAGTGAGTGACTCAGCGAGAGGGAGTGACACAGCAAGAGTGGGTGACTCAACAAGAGTGAGTAACTCAGCGAGAGTGAGTGACTCAGCAAGAGTGAGTGACTCAACGAGAGTGAGTGCCTCAACAAGAGTGAGTGACTCAGCGAGAGTGAGTGACTCAACAAGAGTGAGTGACTCAGCGAGAGTGAGTGACTCAGCGAGAGTGAGTGACTCAACGAGAGTGAGTGACTCAGCGAGAGTGAGTGACACAGCAAAAGTGAGTGACTCAGCGTGAGTGAGTGACTCAGCGAGAGTGAGTGACTCAACAAGAGTGAGTGACTCAGCGAGAGTGAGTGACTCAACAAGAGTGAGTGACACAGCAAGAGTGAGTGACTCAGCAAGAGTGAGTGACTCAGCAATAGTGAGTGACGCAGCAAGAGTGAGTGACTCAGCGAGAGTGAGTGACTCAGCGAGAGTGAGTGACACAGCAAGAGTGAGTGACGCAGCAAGAGTGAGTGACTCAACTAGAGTGAGTGACTCAACAAGAGTGAGTCACCCAACAAGAGTGAGTGACTCAGCGAGAGTGAGTGACTCAACAAGAGTGAGTGACACAGCAAGAGTGAGTGACTCAACAAGAGTGAGTGACTCAGCAAGAGTGAGTGACTCAGCAAGAGTGAGTGACTCAGCAAGAGTGAATCTCAACAAGAGTGAGTGACTCAGCAAGAGTGAGTGACGCAGCAAGAGTGAGTGACTCAACAAGAGTGAGTGACTCAAGAAGAGTGAGTGACTCAGCAAGAGTGAGTCTTAACAAGAGTGAGTGACTCAGCAAGAGTGAGTGACTCAGCGAGAGTGAGTGACTCAGCGAGAGAGAGTGACTCAACAACAGTGAGTGACTCACAAGAGTGAGTGACTCAACAAGAGTGAGTGACTCAGCAAGAGTGAGTGACTCAACAAAAGTGAGTTACTCAACAAGAGTGAGTCACTCAGCGAGAGTGAGTGACTCAGCAAGAGTGAGTGACTCACAAGAGTGAGTGACTCAACAAGAGTGATTGACTCAGCAAGAGTGACTCAACAAGAGTGTGTGACTCAACAAGAGTGTGTGACTCAACAAGAGTGAGTGACTCAGCAAGAGTGAGTGACTCAGCGAGAGTGAATGACTCAGCGAGAGTGAGTGACTCAGCAAGAGTGAGTGACTCAGCAAGAGTGACTGACTCAGCAAGAGTCAGTGACTCAACAAGAGTGAGTGACTCAGCAAGAGTGAGTGACTCAGCAAGTGTGAGTGACTCAACAAGAGTGAGTGACACAGCAAGAGTGAGTGACTCAGCAAGAGTGAGTGACTCAACAAGAGTGAGTGACTCAACAACAGGGAGTGACACAGCAAGAGTGAGTGAGTCAGCGAGAGTGAGTGACACAGCGAGAGTGAGTGACACAGCGAGAGTGAGTGACTCAGCAAGAGTGAGTGACTCAACAAGAGTGAGTGACACAGCAAGAGTGAGTGCCTCAGCAAGAGTGAGTGACTCAGCAAGAGTGAGTGACTCAACAAGAGTGTGTGACTCAGCAAGAGTGAGTGACTCAGCAAGAGTGAGTGACTCACGAGAGTGAGTGACTCAGCAAGAGTGAATGACACAGCAAGTGTGAATGACTCAGCGAGAGTGAGTGACACAGCAAGAGTGACTCAACAAGAGTGAGTGACTCAACAAGAGTGAGTGACTCAACAAGAGGGAGTGACACAGCAAGAGTGAGTGACTCAGCAAGAGTCAGTGACTCACGAGAGTGAGTGACTCAACGAGAGTGAGTGACTCAGCGAAAGTGAGTGACACAGCGAGAGTGAGTGACTCAGCGAGAGTGAGTGACACAGCGAGAGTGAGTGACTCAGCGAGAGTGAGTGACTCAGCAAGAGTGAGGGACTCAGCAAGAGTGAGTGACTCAGCGATTGTGAGTGACTCAGCGAGAGTGAGTGCCTCACAAGAGTGAGTGACTCACAAGAGTGAGTGACTCAACAAGAATGAGTGACTCAGCAAGAGTGAGTGACTCACAAGAGTGTGTGAATCAGCGAGAGTGAGTGACTCAGCGAGAGTGAGTCACTCAGCAAGAGTGAGTGACTCAGCAAGAGTGAGGGACTCAGCAAGAGTGTGTGACTCAACGAGAGTGAGTGACTCAACGAGAGTGAGTGACTCAGCGAGTGTGAGTGACTCAGCAAGAGTGAGTGACTCAGCAAGAGTGAGTGACTCAACAATAGTGAGTGAGTCAGCGAGAGTGAGTGACTCAGCAAGAGCGAGTGACTCAACGAGAGTGAGTGACTCAACAAGAGGGAGTGACACAGCAAGAGTGAGTGACTCAACAAGAGTGAGTGACTCAGCGACAGTGAGTGACTCAGCAAGAGTGAGTGACTCAACGAGAGTGAGTGCCTCAACAAGAGTGAGTGACTCTGCAAGAGTGAGTGACTCAACAAGAATGAGTGACACAACAAGAGTGAGTGACTCAGCAAGAGTGAGTGACTCAGCAAGAGCGAGTGACTCAACGAGAGTGAGTGATTCAACAAGAGGGACTGACACAGCAAGAGTGAGTGACTCAACAAGAGTGAGTGACTCAACAAGAGTGAGTGACTCAGCAAGAGTCAGTGACTCAACGACAGTGAGTGACTCAGCAAGAGTGAGTGACTCAGCAAGAGCGAGTGACTCAACGAGAGTGAGTGATTCAACAAGAGGGACTGACACAGCAAGAGTGAGTGACTCAACGAGAGTGAGTGACTCAACAAGAGGGAGTGACACAGCAAGAGTGAGTGACTCAACGAGAGTGAGTGACTCAACGAGAGTGAGTGACTCAACAAAAGTGGGTGACTCGGCAAGAGTGAGTGACTCAACGAGAGTGAGTGACTCAACGAGAGTGAGTGACTCACCAAGAGTGAGTCACACAGCAAGAGCGAGTGACTCAACGAGAGTGAGTGACTCAACAAGAGTGTGTGACTCAGCAAGAGTGAGTGACACAGCAAGAGTGAGTGACACAACAAGAGTGAGTGACACAACAAGAGTGAGTGACTCGGCAAGAGTGAGTGACTCAACAAGAGTGAGTGACTCAGCGTGAGTGACTCAGCAAGAGTGAATGACTCAACGAGAGTGAGTGACTCAACAAGAGGGAATGACACAACAAGAGTGAGTGACTCAACAAGAGTGAGTGACTCAACGAGAGTGAGTGACTCAACAAGAGGGAGTGACTCAGCAAGAGTGAGTGACTCAACAAGAGAGAGTGACTCAGCAAGAGTGAGTGACTCACAAGAGTGAGTGACTCAACAAGAGTGAGTGACTCAGCAAGAGTGAGTGACTCAACAAGAGGGAGTGACACAACAAGAGTGAGTGACTCAACAAGAGTGAGTGACGCAACAAGAGTGAGTGACACAGCAAGAGTGAGTGACTCAACAAGAGTGAGTGACACAACAAGAGTGAGTGACTCAGCAAGAGTGAGTGACTCAACAAGAGTGAGTGACTCAGCAAGTGTGAGTGACTCAGCAAGAGTGAGTGACTCAACGAGAGTGAGTGACTCAACAAGAGTGAGTGACTCAGCAAGAGTGAGTGACTCGGCTAGAGTGAGTGACTCAACAAGAGTGAGTGATTCAGCGTGAGTGACTCAGCAAGAGTGAATGATTCAACGAGAGTGAGTGACTGAACAAGAGGGAATGACACAACAAGAGTGAGTGACTCAACAAGAGTGAGTGACTCAACGAGAGTGAGTGACTCAACAAGAGGGAGTGACTCAGCAAGAGTCAGTGACTCAACAAGAGTGAGTGACTCAGCAAGAGTGAGTGACTCACAAGAGTGAGTGACTCAACAAGAGGGAGTGACTCAACAAGAGTGAGTGACTCAACAAGAGGGAGTGACGCAACAAGAGTGAGTGACACAGCGAGAGTGAGTGACTCAACAAGAGTGAGTGACTCAGCAAGAGTGAGTGCCTCAGCAAGAGTGAGTGACTCAGCGAGAGTGTGTGCCTCAGCGAGAGTGAGTGACTCAGCAAGAGTGAGTGACTCAGCAAGAGTGAGTGACTCAACGAGAGTGAGTGACTCAACAAGAGGGAGTGACTCAGCAAGAGTGAGTGACTCAGCAAGAGTGAGTGACTGAACGAGAGTGAGTGACTCAACAAGAGTGAGTGACTCAACAAGAGGGAGTGACTCAGCAAGAGTGAGTGACTCAACAAGAGTGAATGACTCAGCAAGAGTAAGTGACTCAGCAAGAGTGAGTGACTCAACAAGAGTGAGTCACTCAGCGAGAGTGAGTGACTCAGCGAGAGTGAGTGACTCAACAAGAGTGAGGGACTCAACAAGAGTGAGTGACTCAACAAGAGTGAGTGACTCAGCAAGAGTGAGTGACTCAACAAGAGGGAGTGACACAGCAAGAGTGAGTGACTCAGCAAGAGTGAGTGACTCAACAAGAGTGAGTGACTCAGCAAGAGTGAGTGACTCAGCAAGAGTGAGTGACTCAACAAGAGGGAGTGACTCAGCAAGAGTGAGTGGCTCAACAAGAAGTAGTGACACAGCAAGAGTGAGTGACACAGCAATAGTGACACAGCGAGAGTGAGTGACTCAACGAGAGTGAGTGACTCAACAAGAGTGAGTGACTCAGCGAGAGTGAGTGACTCAGCGAGAGTGAGTAACTCAACAAGAGTGAGTGACTCAGCGAGAGTGAGTGACTCAACAAGAGGTAGTGCCACAGCAAGAGTGAGTGACTCAACAAGAGTGAGTGACACAGCAAGAGTGAGTGACTCAGCAAGAGTGTGTGACTCAGCAAGAGTGAGTGACACAGCAAGAGAGATTGACTCAGCAAGAGTGAGTGACTCAACAAGAGTGAGTGACTCAGCAAGAGTGAGTGGCTTAACAAGAGGGAGTGACACAGCAAGAGTGAGTGACACAGCAATAGTGACTGACTCAGCAAGAGTCAGTGACTCAACAAGAGTGAGTGACTCAGCAAGAGTGAGTGACTCAGCAAGAGTGAGTGACTCAACAAGAGTGAGTGACTCAACAACAGGGAGTGACACAGCAAGAGTGAGTGAGTCAGCGAGAGTGAGTGACACAGCGAGAGTGAGTGACTCAGCAAGAGTGAGTGACTCAACAAGAGTGAGTGACACAGCAAGAGTGAGTGCCTCAGCAAGAGTGAGTGACTCAGCAAGAGTGAGTGACTCAACAAGAGTGTGTGACTCAGCAAGAGTGAGTGACTCAGCAAGAGTGAGTGACTCACGAGAGTGAGTGACTCAGCAAGAGTGAATGACACAGCAAGTGTGAATGACTCAGCGAGAGTGAGTGACACAGCAAGAGTGACTCAACAAGAGTGAGTGACTCAACAAGAGTGAGTGACTCAACAAGAGGGAGTGACACCGCAAGAGTGAGTGACTCAGCAAGAGTCAGTGACTCACGAGAGTGAGTGACTCAACGAGAGTGAGTGACTCAGCGAAAGTGAGTGACACAGCGAGAGTGAGTGACTCAGCGAGAGTGAGTGACACAGCGAGAGTGAGTGACTCAGCGAGAGTGAGTGACTCAGCAAGAGTGAGGGACTCAGCAAGAGTGAGTGACTCAGCGATTGTGAGTGACTCAGCGAGAGTGAGTGACTCACAAGAGTGAGTGACTCACAAGAGTGAGTGACTCAACAAGAGTGAGTGACTCAGCAAGAGTGAGTGACTCACAAGAGTGGGTGAATCAGCGAGAGTGAGTGACTCAGCGAGAGTGAGTCACTCAGCAAGAGTGAGTGACTCAGCAAGAGTGTGTGACTCAACGAGAGTGAGTGACTCAGCGAGTGTGAGTGACTCAGCAAGAGTGAGTGACTCAAAAAGAGTGAGGGACTCAGCAAGAGTGTGTGACTCAACGAGAGTGAGTGACTCAGCGAGTGTGAGTGACTCAGCAAGAGTGAGTGACTCAAAAAGAGTGAGTGACTCAACAATAGTGAGTGAGTCAGCGAGAGTGAGTGACTCAGCAAGAGCGAGTGACTCAACGAGAGTGAGTGACTCAACAAGAGGGAGTGACACAGCAAGAGTGAGTGACTCAACAAGAGTGAGTGACTCAGCGACAGTGAGTGACTCAGCAAGAGTGAGTGACTCAACGACAGTGAGTGCCTCAACAAGAGTGAGTGACTCTGCAAGAGTAGGTGACTCAACAAGAATGAGTGACACAACAAGAGTGAGTGACTCAGCAAGAGTGAGTGACTCAGCAAGAGCGAGTGACTCAATGAGAGTGAGTGATTCAACAAGAGGGACTGACACAGCAAGAGTGAGTGACTCAACAAGAGTGAGTGACTCAACAAGAGTGAGTGACTCAGCAAGAGTCAGTGACTCAACGACAGTGAGTGACTCAGCAAGAGTGAGTGACTCAGCAAGAGCGAGTGACTCAACGAGAGTGAGTGATTCAACAAGAGGGACTGACACAGCAAGAGTGAGTGACTCAACGAGAGTGAGTGACTCAACAAGAGGGAGTGACACAGCAAGAGTGAGTGACTCAACGAGAGTGAGTGACTCAACGAGAGTGAGTGACTCAACAAAAGTGAGTGACTCGGCAAGAGTGAGTGACTCAACGAGAGTGAGTGACTCAACGAGAGTGAGTGACTCACCAAGAGTGAGTCACACAGCAAGATCGAGTGACTCAACGAGAGTGAGTGACTCAACAAGAGTGTGTGACTCAGCAAGAGTGAGTGACACAGCAAGAGTGAGTGACTCAACAAGAGTGAGTGACACAACAAGAGTGAGTGACTCGGCAAGAGTGAGTGACTCAACAAGAGTGAGTGACTCAGCGTGAGTGACTCAGCAAGAGTGAATGACTCAACGAGAGTGAGTGACTCAACAAGAGGGAATGACACAACAAGAGTGAGTGACTCAACAAGAGTGAGTGACTCAACGAGAGTGAGTGACTCAACAAGAGGGAGTGACTCAGCAAGAGTGAGTGACTCAACAAGAGAGAGTGACTCAGCAAGAGTGAGTGACTCACAAGAGTGAGTGACTCAACAAGAGTGAGTGACTCAGCAAGAGTGAGTGACTCAACAAGAGGGAGTGACACAACAAGAGTGAGTGACTCAACAAGAGTGAGTGACGCAACAAGAGTGAGTGACACAGCAAGAGTGAGTGACTCAACAAGAGTGAGTGACACAACAAGAGTGAGTGACTCAGCAAGAGTGAGTGACTCAACAAGAGTGAGTGACTCAGCAAGTGTGAGTGACTCAGCAAGAGTGAGTGACTCAACGCGAGTGAGTGACTCAACAAGAGTGAGTGACTCAGCAAGAGTGAGTGACTCGGCAAGAGTGAGTGACTCAACAAGAGTGAGTGATTCAGCGTGAGTGACTCAGCAAGAGTGAATGATTCAACGAGAGTGAGTGACTGAACAAGAGGGAATGACACAACAAGAGTGAGTGACTCAACAAGAGTGAGTGACTCAACGAGAGTGAGTGACTCAACAAGAGGGAGTGACTCAGCAAGAGTCAGTGACTCAACAAGAGTGAGTGACTCAGCAAGAGTGAGTGACTCACAAGAGTGAGTGACTCAACAAGAGGGAGTGACTCAACAAGAGTGAGTGACTCAACAAGAGGGAGTGACGCAACAAGAGTGAGTGACACAGCGAGAGTGAGTGACTCAACAAGAGAGAGTGACGCAACAAGATTGAGTGACTCAGCTAGAGTGAGTGACTCAACAAGAGTGAGTGACTCAGCAAGAGTGAGTGCCTCAGCAAGAGTGAGTGACTCAGCGAGAGTGTGTGCCTCAGCGAGAGTGAGTGACTCAGCAAGAGTGAGTGACTCAGCAAGAGTGAGTGACTCAACGAGAGTGAGTGACTCAACAAGAGGGAGTGACTCAGCAAGAGTGAGTGACTCAGCAAGAGTGAGTGACTGAACGAGAGTGAGTGACTCAACAAGAGTGAGTGACTCAACAAGAGGGAGTGACTCAGCAAGAGTGAGTGACTCAACAAGAGTGAATGACTCAGCAAGAGTAAGTGACTCAGCAAGAGTGAGTGACTCAACAAGAGTGAGTCACTCAGCGAGAGTGAGTGACTCAGCGAGAGTGAGTGACTCAACAAGAGTGAGGGACTCAACAAGAGTGAGTGACTCAACAAGAGTGAGTGACTCAACAAGCAAGAGTGAGTGACTCAGCAAGAGTGAGTGACTCAACAAGAGGGAGTGACACAGCAAGAGTGAGTGACTCAGCAAGAGTGAGTGACTCAACAAGAGTGAGTGACTCAGCAAGAGTGAGTGACTCAGCAAGAGTGAGTGACTCAACAAGAGGGAGTGACTCAGCAAGAGTGAGTGGCTCAACAAGAAGTAGTGACACAGCAAGAGTGAGTGACACAGCAATAGTGACACAGCGAGAGTGAGTGACTCAACGAGAGTGAGTGACTCAACAAGAGTGAGTGACTCAGCGAGAGTGAGTGACTCAGCGAGAGTGAGTAACTCAACAAGAGTGAGTGACTCAGCGAGAGTGAGTGACTCAACAAGAGGTAGTGCCACAGCAAGAGTGAGTGACTCAACAAGAGTGAGTGACACAGCAAGAGTGAGTGACTCAGCAAGAGTGTGTGACTCAGCAAGAGTGAGTGACACAGCAAGAGAGATTGACTCAGCAAGAGTGAGTGACTCAACAAGAGTGAGTGACTCAGCAAGAGTGAGTGGCTTAACAAGAGGGAGTGACACAGCAAGAGTGAGTGCCACAGCAATAGTGACACAGCGAGAGTGAGTGACTCAACGAGAGTGAGTGACTCAGCAAGAGTGAGTGACTCAGCGAGAGTGAGTGACTCAACGAGAGTGAGTGACTCAACAAGAGTTAGTGACTCAGCGAGAATGAGTGACTCAACAAGAGGTAGTGCCACAGCAAGAGTAGTGACTCAACAAGAGTGAGTGACACGTGCAAGAGTGAGTGACTCAGCAAGAGTGTGTGACTCAGCAAGAGTGAGTGACTCAACAAGAGTGAGTGACTCAGCAAGAGTGAGTGACTCAACAAGAGTGAGTGACTCAACAAGAGTGAGTGACTCAGCAAGAGTGAGTGACTCAACAAGAGTGAGTGACTCAGCAAGAGTGAGTGACTCAACAAGAGTGAGTGACTCAGCAAGAGTGAGTGACTCAGCAAGAGTGAGTGACTCAACGAGAGTGAGTGACCCAGCGAGCGTGAGTGACTCAACAAGAGTGAGTGACTCACCGTGAGTGACTCAGCAAGAGTGAATGATTCAACGAGAGTGAGTGACTGAACAAGAGGGAATGACACAACAAGAGTGAGTGACTCAACAAGAGTGAGTGACTCAACGAGAGTGAGTGACTCAACAAGAGGGAGTGACTCAGCAAGAGTCAGTGACTCAACAAGAGTGAGTGACTCAGCAAGAGTGAGTGACTCACAAGAGTGAGTGACTCAACAAGAGGGAGTGACTCAACAAGAGTGAGTGACTCAACAAGAGGGAGTGACGCAACAAGAGTGAGTGACACAGCAAGAGTGAGTGACTCAACAAGAGTGAGTGACACAACAAGAGTGAGTGACTCAGCAAGAGTGAGTGACTCAACAAGAGAGAGTGACGCAACAAGAGTGAGTGACTCAGCTAGAGTGAGTGACTCAACAAGAGTGAGTGACTCAGCAAGAGTGAGTGACTCAGCAAGAGTGAGTGACTCAGCGAGAGTGTGTGCCTCAGCGAGAGTGAGTGACTCAGCAAGAGTGAGTGACTCAGCAAGAGTGAGTGACTCAACGAGAGTGAGTGACTCAACAAGAGGGAGTGACTCAGCAAGAGTGAGTGACTCAGCAAGAGTGAGTGACTGAACGAGAGTGAGTGACTCAACAAGAGTGAGTGACTCAACAAGAGGGAGTGACTCAGCAAGAGTGAGTGACTCAACAAGAGTGAATGACTCAGCAAGAGTAAGTGACTCAGCAAGAGTGAGTGACTCAACAAGAGTGAGTCACTCAGCGAGAGTGAGTGACTCAGCGAGAGTGAGTGACTCAACAAGAGTGAGGGACTCAACAAGAGTGAGTGACTCAACAAGAGTGAGTGACTCAACGAGAGTGAGTGACTCAACAAGAGGGAGTGACTCAGCAAGAGTGAGTGACTCACAAGAGTGAGTGACTCAACAAGAGTGAGTGACTCAGCAAGAGTGAGTGACTCAACAAGAGGGAGTGACTCAACAAGAGTGAGTGACTCAACAAGAGGGAGTGACGCAACAAGAGTGAGTGACACAGCAAGAGTGAGTGACTCAACAAGAGTGAGTGACACAACAAGAGTGAGTGACTCAGCAAGAGTGAGTGACTCAACAAGAGTGAGTGACTCAGCAAGTGTGAGTGACTCAGCAAGAGTGAGTGACTCAACGAGAGTGAGTGACTCAACAAGAGTGAGTGACTCAGCAAGAGTGAGTGACTCGGCAAGAGTGAGTGACATAACAAGAGTGAGTGACTCAGCGTGAGTGACTCAGCAAGAGTGAATGATTCAACGAGAGTGAGTGACTGAACAAGAGGGATTGACACAACAAGAGTGAGTGACTCAACAAGAGTGAGTGACTCAACGAGAGTGAGTGACTCAACAAGAGGGAGTGACGCAACAAGAGTGAGTGACACAGCAAGAGTGAGTGACTCAGCAAGAGTGAGTGACTCAACAAGAGGGAGTGACTCAACAAGAGTGAGTGACTCAACAAGAGGGAGTGATGCAACAAGAGTGAGTGACACAGCAAGAGTGAGTGACTCAACAAGAGTGAGTGACACAACAAGAGTGAGTGACTCAGCAAGAGTGAGTGACTCAACAAGAGAGAGTGACACAACAAGAGTGAGTGCCTCAGCAAGAGTGAGTGACTCAGCGAGAGTGTGTGCCTCAGCGAGAGTGAGTGACTCAGCAAGAGTGAGTGACTCAGCAAGAGTGAGTGACTCAACGAGAGTGAGTGACTCAACAAGAGGGAGTGACTCAGCAAGAGTGAGTGACTCAGCAAGAGTGAGAGACTCAATGAGAGTGAGTGACGCAACAAGAGTGAGTGACTCAGCTAGAGTGAGTGACTCAACAAGAGTGAGTGACTCAGCAAGAGTGAGTGCCTCAGCAAGAGTGAGTGACTCAGCGAGAGTGTGTGCCTCAGCGAGAGTGAGTGACTCAGCAAGAGTGAGTGACTCAGCAAGAGTGAGTGACTTAACGAGAGTGAGTGACTCAACAAGAGGGAGTGACTCAGCAAGAGTGAGTGACTCAGCAAGAGTGAGTGACTGAACGAGAGTGAGTGACTCAACAAGAGTGAGTGACTCAACAAGAGGGAGTGACTCAACAAGAGGGAGTGACTCAGCAAGAGTGAGTGACTCAACAAGAGTGAATGACTCAGCAAGAGTAAATGACTCAGCAAGAGTGAGTGACTCAACAAGAGTGAGTCACTCAGCGAGAGTGAGTGACTCAGCGAGAGTGAGTGACTCAACAAGAGTGAGGGACTCAACAAGAGTGAGTGACTCAGCAAGAGTGAGTGACTCAGCAAGAGTGAGTGACTCAACAAGAGGGAGTGACACAGCAAGAGTGAGTGACTCAGCAAGAGTGAGTGACTCAACAAGAGTGAGTGACTCAGCAAGAGTGAGTGACTCAGCAAGAGTGAGTGACTCAACAAGAGGGAGTGACTCAGCAAGAGTGAGTGGCTCAACAAGAGGTAGTGACACAGCAAGAGTGAGTGACACAGCAATAGTGACACAGCGAGAGTGAGTGACTCAACGAGAGTGAGTGACTCAACAAGAGTGAGTGACTCAGCGAGAGTGAGTGACTCAGCGAGAGTGAGTAACTCAACAAGAGTGAGTGACTCAGCGAGAGTGAGTGACTCAACAAGAGGTAGTGCCACAGCAAGAGTGAGTGACTCAACAAGAGTGAGTGACACAGCAAGAGTGAGTGACTCAGCAAGAGTGTGTGACTCAGCAAGAGTGAGTGACACAGCAAGAGAGATTGACTCAGCAAGAGTGAGTGACTCAACAAGAGTGAGTGACTCAGCAAGAGTGAGTGGCTTAACAAGAGGGAGTGACACAGCAAGAGTGAGTGACACAGCAATAGTGACACAGCGAGAGTGAGTGACTCAACGAGAGTGAGTGACTCAACAAGAGTGAGTGACTCAGCGAGAGTGAGTGACTCAACGAGAGTGAGTGACTCAACAAGAGTTAGTGACTCAGCGAGAATGAGTGACTCAACAAGAGGTAGTGCCACAGCAAGAGTAGTGACTCAACAAGAGTGAGTGACACAGCAAGAGTGAGTGACTCTGCAAGAGTGTGTGACTCAGCAAGAGTGAGTGACTCAACAAGAGTGAGTGACTCAGCAAGAGTGAGTGACTCAACAAGAGTGAGTGACTCAGCAAGAGTGAGTGACTCAGCAAGAGTGAGTGACTCAACAAGAGTGAGTGACTCAGCAAGAGTGAGTGACTCAGCAAAAGTGAGTGACTCAGCAAGAGTGAGTGACTCAACGAGAGTGAGTGACCCAGCGAGAGTGAGTGACTCAACAAGAGTGAGTGACTCAGCGTGAGTGACTCAGCAAGAGTGAATGATTCAACGAGAGTGAGTGACTGAACAAGAGGGAATGACACATCAAGAGTGAGTGACTCAACAAGAGTGAGTGACTCAACGAGAGTGAGTGACTCAACAAGAGGGAGTGACTCAGCAAGAGTCAGTGACTCAACAAGAGTGAGTGACTCAGCAAGAGTGAGTGACTCACAAGAGTGAGTGACTCAACAAGAGGGAGTGACTCAACAAGAGTGAGTGACTCAACAAGAGGGAGTGACGCAACAAGAGTGAGTGACTCAACAAGAGTGAGTGACACAACAAGAGTGAGTGACTCAGCAAGAGTGAGTGACTCAACAAGAGAGAGTGACGCAACAAGAGTGAGTGACTCAGCTAGAGTGAGTGACTCAACAAGAGTGAGTGACTCAGCAAGAGTGAGTGACTCAGCAAGAGTGAGTGACTCAGCGAGAGTGTGTGCCTCAGCGAGAGTGAGTGACTCAGCAAGAGTGAGTGACTCAGCAAGAGTGAGTGACTCAACGAGAGTGAGTGACTCAACAAGAGGGAGTGACTCAGCAAGAGTGAGTGACTCAGCAAGTGTGAGTGACTCAGCAAGAGTGAGTGACTCAACGAGAGTGAGTGACTCAACAAGAGTGAGTGACTCAGCAAGAGTGAGTGACTCGGCAAGAGTGAGTGACATAACAAGAGTGAGTGACTCAGCGTGAGTGACTCAGCAAGAGTGAATGATTCAACGAGAGTGAGTGACTGAACAAGAGGGATTGACACAACAAGAGTGAGTGACTCAACAAGAGTGAGTGACTCAACGAGAGTGAGTGACTCAACAAGAGGGAGTGACGCAACAAGAGTGAGTGACACAGCAAGAGTGAGTGACTCAGCAAGAGTGAGTGACTCAACAAGAGGGAGTGACTCAACAAGAGTGAGTGACTCAACAAGAGTGAATGACTCAGCAAGAGTAAATGACTCAGCAAGAGTGAGTGACTCAACAAGAGTGAGTCACTCAGCGAGAGTGAGTGACTCAGCGAGAGTGAGTGACTCAACAAGAGTGAGGGACTCAACAAGAGTGAGTGACTCAGCAAGAGTGAGTGACTCAGCAAGAGTGAGTGACTCAACAAGAGGGAGTGACACAGCAAGAGTGAGTGACTCAGCAAGAGTGAGTGACTCAACAAGAGTGAGTGACTCAGCAAGAGTGAGTGACTCAGCAAGAGTGAGTGACTCAACAAGAGGGAGTGACTCAGCAAGAGTGAGTGGCTCAACAAGAGGTAGTGACACAGCAAGAGTGAGTGACACAGCAATAGTGACACAGCGAGAGTGAGTGACTCAACGAGAGTGAGTGACTCAACAAGAGTGAGTGACTCAGCGAGAGTGAGTGACTCAGCGAGAGTGAGTAACTCAACAAGAGTGAGTGACTCAGCGAGAGTGAGTGACTCAACAAGAGGTAGTGCCACAGCAAGAGTGAGTGACTCAACAAGAGTGAGTGACACAGCAAGAGTGAGTGACTCAGCAAGAGTGTGTGACTCAGCAAGAGTGAGTGACACAGCAAGAGAGATTGACTCAGCAAGAGTGAGTGACTCAACAAGAGTGAGTGACTCAGCAAGAGTGAGTGGCTTAACAAGAGGGAGTGACACAGCAAGAGTGAGTGACACAGCAATAGTGACACAGCGAGAGTGAGTGACTCAACGAGAGTGAGTGACTCAACAAGAGTGAGTGACTCAGCGAGAGTGAGTGACTCAACGAGAGTGAGTGACTCAACAAGAGTTAGTGACTCAGCGAGAATGAGTGACTCAACAAGAGGTAGTGCCACAGCAAGAGTAGTGACTCAACAAGAGTGAGTGACACAGCAAGAGTGAGTGACTCTGCAAGAGTGTGTGACTCAGCAAGAGTGAGTGACTCAACAAGAGTGAGTGACTCAACAAGAGTGAGTGACTCAGCAAGAGTGAGTGACTCAGCAAGAGTGAGTGACTCAACAAGAGTGAGTGACTCAGCAAGAGTGAGTGACTCAGCAAAAGTGAGTGACTCAGCAAGAGTGAGTGACTCAACGAGAGTGAGTGACCCAGCGAGAGTGAGTGACTCAACAAGAGTGAGTGACTCAGCGTGAGTGACTCAGCAAGAGTGAATGATTCAACGAGAGTGAGTGACTGAACAAGAGGGAATGACACATCAAGAGTGAGTGACTCAACAAGAGTGAGTGACTCAACGAGAGTGAGTGACTCAACAAGAGGGAGTGACTCAGCAAGAGTCAGTGACTCAACAAGAGTGAGTGACTCAGCAAGAGTGAGTGACTCACAAGAGTGAGTGACTCAACAAGAGGGAGTGACTCAACAAGAGTGAGTGACTCAACAAGAGGGAGTGACGCAACAAGAGTGAGTGACTCAACAAGAGTGAGTGACACAACAAGAGTGAGTGACTCAGCAAGAGTGAGTGACTCAACAAGAGAGAGTGACGCAACAAGAGTGAGTGACTCAGCTAGAGTGAGTGACTCAACAAGAGTGAGTGACTCAGCAAGAGTGAGTGACTCAGCAAGAGTGAGTGACTCAGCGAGAGTGTGTGCCTCAGCGAGAGTGAGTGACTCAGCAAGAGTGAGTGACTCAGCAAGAGTGAGTGACTCAACGAGAGTGAGTGACTCAACAAGAGGGAGTGACTCAGCAAGAGTGAGTGACTCAGCAAGTGTGAGTGACTCAGCAAGAGTGAGTGACTCAACGAGAGTGAGTGACTCAACAAGAGTGAGTGACTCAGCAAGAGTGAGTGACTCGGCAAGAGTGAGTGACATAACAAGAGTGAGTGACTCAGCGTGAGTGACTCAGCAAGAGTGAATGATTCAACGAGAGTGAGTGACTGAACAAGAGGGATTGACACAACAAGAGTGAGTGACTCAACAAGAGTGAGTGACTCAACGAGAGTGAGTGACTCAACAAGAGGGAGTGACGCAACAAGAGTGAGTGACACAGCAAGAGTGAGTGACTCAGCAAGAGTGAGTGACTCAACAAGAGGGAGTGACTCAACAAGAGTGAGTGACTCAACAAGAGGGAGTGATGCAACAAGAGTGAGTGACACAGCAAGAGTGAGTGACTCAACAAGAGTGAGTGACACAACAAGAGTGAGTGACTCAGCAAGAGTGAGTGACTCAACAAGAGAGAGTGACACAACAAGAGTGAGTGCCTCAGCAAGAGTGAGTGACTCAGCGAGAGTGTGTGCCTCAGCGAGAGTGAGTGACTCAGCAAGAGTGAGTGACTCAGCAAGAGTGAGTGACTCAACGAGAGTGAGTGACTCAACAAGAGGGAGTGACTCAGCAAGAGTGAGTGACTCAGCAAGAGTGAGAGACTCAATGAGAGTGAGTGACGCAACAAGAGTGAGTGACTCAGCTAGAGTGAGTGACTCAACAAGAGTGAGTGACTCAGCAAGAGTGAGTGCCTCAGCAAGAGTGAGTGACTCAGCGAGAGTGTGTGCCTCAGCGAGAGTGAGTGACTCAGCAAGAGTGAGTGACTCAGCAAGAGTGAGTGACTTAACGAGAGTGAGTGACTCAACAAGAGGGAGTGACTCAGCAAGAGTGAGTGACTCAGCAAGAGTGAGTGACTGAACGAGAGTGAGTGACTCAACAAGAGTGAGTGACTCAACAAGAGGGAGTGACTCAACAAGAGGGAGTGACTCAGCAAGAGTGAGTGACTCAACAAGAGTGAATGACTCAGCAAGAGTAAATGACTCAGCAAGAGTGAGTGACTCAACAAGAGTGAGTCACTCAGCGAGAGTGAGTGACTCAGCGAGAGTGAGTGACTCAACAAGAGTGAGGGACTCAACAAGAGTGAGTGACTCAGCAAGAGTGAGTGACTCAGCAAGAGTGAGTGACTCAACAAGAGGGAGTGACACAGCAAGAGTGAGTGACTCAGCAAGAGTGAGTGACTCAACAAGAGTGAGTGACTCAGCAAGAGTGAGTGACTCAGCAAGAGTGAGTGACTCAACAAGAGGGAGTGACTCAGCAAGAGTGAGTGGCTCAACAAGAGGTAGTGACACAGCAAGAGTGAGTGACACAGCAATAGTGACACAGCGAGAGTGAGTGACTCAACGAGAGTGAGTGACTCAACAAGAGTGAGTGACTCAGCGAGAGTGAGTGACTCAGCGAGAGTGAGTAACTCAACAAGAGTGAGTGACTCAGCGAGAGTGAGTGACTCAACAAGAGGTAGTGCCACAGCAAGAGTGAGTGACTCAACAAGAGTGAGTGACACAGCAAGAGTGAGTGACTCAGCAAGAGTGTGTGACTCAGCAAGTGTGAGTGACACAGCAAGAGAGATTGACTCAGCAAGAGTGAGTGACTCAACAAGAGTGAGTGACTCAGCAAGAGTGAGTGGCTTAACAAGAGGGAGTGACACAGCAAGAGTGAGTGACACAGCAATAGTGACACAGCGAGAGTGAGTGACTCAACGAGAGTGAGTGACTCAACAAGAGTGAGTGACTCAGCGAGAGTGAGTGACTCAACGAGAGTGAGTGACTCAACAAGAGTTAGTGACTCAGCGAGAATGAGTGACTCAACAAGAGGTAGTGCCACAGCAAGAGTAGTGACTCAACAAGAGTGAGTGACACAGCAAGAGTGAGTGACTCTGCAAGAGTGTGTGACTCAGCAAGAGTGAGTGACTCAACAAGAGTGAGTGACTCAGCAAGAGTGAGTGACTCAACAAGAGTGAGTGACTCAACAAGAGTGAGTGACTCAGCAAGAGTGAGTGACTCAGCAAGAGTGAGTGACTCAACAAGAGTGAGTGACTCAGCAAGAGTGAGTGACTCAGCAAGAGTGAGTGACTCAGCAAGAGTGAGTGACTCAACGAGAGTGAGTGACCCAGCGAGAGTGAGTGACTCAACAAGAGTGAGTGACTCAGCGTGAGTGACTCAGCAAGAGTGAATGATTCAACGAGAGTGAGTGACTGAACAAGAGGGAATGACACAACAAGAGTGAGTGACTCAACAAGAGTGAGTGACTCAACGAGAGTGAGTGACTCAACAAGAGGGAGTGACTCAGCAAGAGTCAGTGACTCAACAAGAGTGAGTGACTCAGCAAGAGTGAGTGACTCACAAGAGTGAGTGACTCAACAAGAGGGAGTGACTCAACAAGAGTGAGTGACTCAACAAGAGGGAGTGACGCAACAAGAGTGAGTGACACAGCAAGAGTGAGTGACTCAACAAGAGTGAGTGACACAACAAGAGTGAGTGACTCAGCAAGAGTGAGTGACTCAACAAGAGAGAGTGACGCAACAAGAGTGAGTGACTCAGCTAGAGTGAGTGACTCAACAAGAGTGAGTGACTCAGCAAGAGTGAGTGACTCAGCAAGAGTGAGTGACTCAGCGAGAGTGTGTGCCTCAGCGAGAGTGAGTGACTCAGCAAGAGTGAGTGACTCAGCAAGAGTGAGTGACTCAACGAGAGTGAGTGACTCAACAAGAGGGAGTGACTCAGCAAGAGTGAGTGACTCAGCAAGAGTGAGTGACTGAACGAGAGTGAGTGACTCAACAAGAGTGAGTGACTCAACAAGAGGGAGTGACTCCGCAAGAGTGAGTGACTCAACAAGAGTGAATGACTCAGCAAGAGTAAGTGACTCAGCAAGAGTGAGTGACTCAACAAGAGTGAGTCACTCAGCGAGAGTGAGTGACTCAGCGAGAGTGAGTGACTCAACAAGTGACTCAACGAGAGTGAGTGACTCAACAAGAGTGAGTGACTCAGCGAGAGTGAGTGACTCAACGAGAGTGAGTGACTCAACAAGAGGTAGTGCCACAGCAAGAGTGAGTGACTCAACAAGAGTGAGTGACACAGCAAGAGTGAGTGACTCAGCAAGAGTGTGTGACTCAGCAAGAGTGAGTGACACAGCAAGAGAGATTGACTCAGCAAGAGTGAGTGACTCAACAAGAGTGAGTGACTCAGCAAGAGTGAGTGGCTCAACAAGAGGGAGTGACACAGCAAGAGTGAGTGACACAGCAATAGTGAGTGACTCAACGAGAGTGAGTGACTCAACAAGAGTGAGTGACTCAGCGAGAGTGAGTGACTCAACGAGAGTGAGTGACTCAACAAGAGGTAGTGCCACAGCAAGAGTGAGTGACTCAACAAGAGTGAGTGACACAGCAAGAGTGTGTGACTCAGCAAGAGTGAGTCACTCAACAAGAGTGAGTGACTCAGCAAGAGTGAGTGACTCAACAAGAGTGAGTGACTCAGCAAGAGTGAGTGACTCAGCAAGAGTGAGTGACACAGCAAGAGTGAGTGACTCAACGAGAGTGAGTGACCCAGCGAGAGTGAGTGACTCAACAAGAGTGAGTGACTCAGCAAGAGTGAGTGACTCAACAAGAGTGAGTGACTCAGCAAGAGTGAGTGACTCAGCAAGAGTGAGTGACTCAACAAGAGGGAGTGACACAGCAAGAGTGAGTGACACAGCAAGAGAGATTGACTCAGCAAGAGTGAGTGACTCAACAAGAGTGAGTGACTCAACAAGAGTGAGTGACAGAACAAGTGAGTGACTCAGCAAGAGTGAGTGACTCAACAAGAGTGAGGGACTCAGCGAGAGTGAGTGTCTCAGCAAGAGTGACTGACTCAACAAGAGTGAGTGACTCAACAAGAGTGAGTGACAGAACAAGTGAGTGACTCAGCAAGAGTGAGTGACTCAACAAGAGTGAGTGACTCAACAAGAGTGAGTGACAGAACAAGTGAGTGACTCAGCAAGAGTGAGTGACTCAATAAGAGTGAGTGACTCAGCAAGAGTGAGAGACTCAACAAGAATGAGTGACTCAGCAAGCGTGAGCGACTCAACAAGAGTGAGTGACTCAACAAGAGTGAGTGACAGAAAAAGTGAGTGACTCAACAAGAGTGAGTGACCCAGCGAGAGTGAGTGACTCAGCAAGAGTGAGTCACTCAGCAAGAGTGAGTGACTCAGCAAGAGTGAGTGACACAGCGAGAGTGAGTGACTCAGCAAGAGTGAGTGACAGAACAAGTGAGTGACTCAACAAGAGTGAGTGACCCAGCAAGAGTGAGTGACTCAACAAGAGTGAGCGACTCAACAAGAGTGAGTGACTCAGCAAGAGTGAGTGACTCAGCAAGAGTGAGTGACTCAGCAAGAGTGAGTGACTCAATGAGAGTGAGTGACACAGCAAGAGTGAGTGACTCAACAAGAGTGAGTGACACAACAAGAGTAAGTGACTCAGCAAGAGTGAGTGACTCAGCAAGAGTGAGTGACTCAACGAGAGTGAGTGACTCAGCAAGAGTGAGAGACTCAACAAGAGTGAGTGACTCAACAAGAGTGAGTGACACAGCAAGAGTGAGTGACTCAACAAGAGTGAGTGCCTCAACAAGAGTGAGTGACTCAGCAAGAGTGAGTGACACAACAAGAGTGAGTGACTCAGCAAGAGTGAGTGACACAGCAAGAGTGAGTGACTCAGCAAGAGTGAGTGACTCAACAAGAATGAGTGACTCAGCACGAGTGAGCGACTCAACAAGAGCGAGTGACTCAACAAGAGTGAGTCACTCAGCAAGAGTGAGTGCTCAACAAGAGTGAGTGACTCAGCAATAGTAAGTGACACAGCAAGAGTGAGTGACTCAGCAAGAGTGAGTGACTCAACAAGAGTGAGTGACTCAACAAGAGTGAGTGACTCAACAAGAGTGAGTGACTCAACGAGAGTGAGAGACTCAACACGAGTGAGTGGCTCAACAAGAGTGAGCGACTCAACAAGAGTGAGTGACTCAGAAAGAGTGAGTGACACAGCAAGAGTGAGTGACTCAACAAGAGTGAGTGACTCAGCAAGAGTGAGTGACACAACAAGAGTGAGTGACTCAGCAAGAGTGAGTGACACAGCAAGAGTGAGTGACTCAGCAAGAGTGAGTGACTCAACAAGAATGAGTGACTCAGCACGAGTGAGCGACTCAACAAGAGTGAGTGACTCAACGAGAGTGAGTGACTCAGCAAGAGTGAGTGACACAGCAAGAGTGAGTGACTCAGCAAGAGTGAGAGACTCAACAAGAGTGAGTGACTCAACAAGAGTGAGTGACTCAGCAAGAGTGAGTGACTCAACAAGAGTGAGTGACCCAGCGAGAGTGTGTGACTCAGCAAGAGTGAGTACTCAACAAGAGTGAGTGACTCAACAAGAGTGAGTGACTCAGCGAGAGTGAGTGACTCAACAAGAGGTAGTGCCACAGCAAGAGTGAGTGACTCAACAAGAGTGAGTGACTGAACAAGAGTGAGTGACTCAGCAAGAGTTAGAGACTCAACAAGAGTGAGTGACTCAGCAAGAGTGAGTGACTCAACAAGAGTGATTGACTCAGCAAGAGTGAGTGACTCAACAAGAGTGAGTGACTCAGCAAGAGTGAGTGACTCAACAAGAGTGAGTGACCCAGCGAGAGTGAGTGACTCAACAAGACTGAGTGACTCAGCAAGAGTGAGTGACTCAACAAGAGTGAGTGACTCAGCAGGAGTGAGTGACTCAGCAAGAGTGAGTGACTCAACAAGAGGGAGTGACACAGCAAGAGTGAGTGACTCAGCAAGAGTGAGTGACTCAGCAAGAGTTAGAAACTCAACAAGAGTGAGTGACTCAGCAAGAGTGAGTGACTCAACAAGAGTGAGTGACTCAGCAAGAGTGAGTGACTCAACAAGAGTGAGTGACACAGCAAGAGTGAGTGACTCAACAAGAGTGAGTGACTCAGCAAGAGTGAGTGACTCAACAAGAGTGAGTGACTCAGCAAGAGTGAGTGACTCAGCAAGAGTGAGTGACTCAACAAGAGGGAGTGACACAGCAAGAGTGAGTGACTCAGCAAGAGTGAGTGACTCAGCAAGAGTTAGAAACTCAACAAGAGCGAGTGACCCAGCGAGAGTGAGTGACTCAACAAGAGTGAGTGACTCAACAAGAGTGAGTGACTCAGCAAGAGTGTGTGACTCAGCAAGAGTGAGTGACTCAACAAGAGTGAGTGACTCAGCAAGAGTGAGTGACTCAGCA